>NC_056733.1:559047193-559147193 GCF_019279795.1 Protopterus annectens
TGTTTCACATGCAATCAGCTAGAGGAAGGCTGAAATTCATCCAGAGGCCATCAGCTGATCATGAGCATCACTTAGAATACACATGCTGCTGCCTAAGCAAAGCAGGTGTAAGTCTCCACATCCACCAGAGAGGGAGTGAGAGAGGCAGACAGAGGCAAAGGTAAGTCAGGAAGGGGTTGGAGAGTAAAACTTAAGCATGTTTGTGTCACACACCTACCAGTACAAGGTATCAAACCCCTGACTGACTATGTTCTGCTATCACATGTCTATGCAGTTAGTGGATGCACCACATAGGTTACATGTTGAGGAGCCCTCCAAACATATATGTGATAGTGAGTGACATCTACAACAGTGATATGGTAGCTCTACAGTAGGTGTAGTACACGTGCCTGTCCGCATGAACCCGTGTCAGCGACAACACAGCCACACTCTCTCAGGGACCCACACACATTGACACACTTGGCAGGGTCAGGAAAACAACTCATCACTAGTTAGATTGCCGTAATACAGTACTGTGAAGGTATCACATGCACCACAGGAGTTATCCAGAGGTTATATAGGCAAAGGGTATGTGGAGGTGTCTGACATCAGACAGCATGCTTCAGTACGCCAATGGGGATTGTAGTGAGTGTGAATGTTATCATAAGCATCATACACCACACACACAGACACAGGGTGCCAGTACTGACATGCATGGGTGCATTGCTTCACAGATGTGTAGTGGTCGACTGTGCCAGATGGCTATACAAGGCTATGTGATGGGTATACCTTGGCATCAGGCCACATGACAATGGTTTGCAGTGTGGCTCAGGGGTGTAGTGTCTGGATTGGCCCACACAGGTGGGTATTGTATTCACCATCCAGTCACCTGGTGGCCACTGCTGTGCATTGCTTGCCATGTATGTGTTCCTTAGTCCATGACATGGACAATGTCTGGGATGTGCAGACGTCCCATATGCATGCAGAGTGACATGTGGAACTGTACCTTGGGTGTCTGGCCCATGCTGTGTATACAGATTGTTATCATCAGATGTGCCAGTCCTGGCCTCATGTGGTGGGAACTGTTAATGGACAGCAGGTTGACCCTGCACCTACACTGACAGCATGATACAGGGATTCCCTGGTGTCAGTGGCATCTGTCCATACAGGGCATGTGTTTAAGGCATGGTATGTCCTTTGTGGGTCACATTTGATGGTACCAAAGGTGTTGCAGGTGTCCAGCAGGGAACATAGGGAAGGTGCACTGTCTGCATGTACATGCCTACTGAACTGATGGACAGGGTGCCATGCCCTCTGTAGCCCACTGCAATCACACCATGGTTGCTATCAGTGGGCAATATGCAGGGTACTACCAACATAGTGGTTGTTGCCTAGGCAAGTGTGTGTGTGTATAAGATATAGGTTGAGAGTGTTCACTGGGTAATACAAGGGTTGCTAACTTTGTTTGCCAGGCCTTGATGTCACATGTCGGGGTATGGATTTGCACCCCAGCCTCTCAGCTATTTCACATATGTTATCCCTGTAAGGTGGATATTGTAACATATACTAGGGCCACCATATAAGAAATTTGCAAAACCCATTTTACAATGAGTCCAGTTGTTACACACTCACAGCCACCTCCACACAGGATATGAATGACAAACACAGACACACACACACACACACACACACACACACACACAGAAACACAGACACACCTGCCATGTCTGGGATTAAAACTCCTACCTAACTAGTTTAGTACACTACAGCAGTATGCAGTTATAGGATGCGCCACAGAGATTACTGGGCTACACCTTCCCCCAGGTGTATTTCACAGTGAATGACATCAGTAGGCTTGCCAAAG
The DNA here is from genome assembly GCF_019279795.1 of Protopterus annectens. Lineage (NCBI taxonomy): Eukaryota > Metazoa > Chordata > Ceratodontiformes > Protopteridae > Protopterus > Protopterus annectens. The sequence goes on from NC_056733.1 coordinate 559,049,037, forward strand.
TAGGGCATTTGAATTGTAGTGAGTATGACTAGCCTAAAAAGCATTGCTCCCTACACAGTCATAGAAACACACACACAAACATCCACACCTGCCACGTGTGGGAACAGAAACCCTACCAGAGTTCTATATCACACTACAGCATTACGCTGTTATAGGATGTGCCACAGAGATTACTGGAATACTCTTTCCCCAAAGGTGTATTTCACAGTGAATGATATCAGCAGGCTTGCCAAAGTAGGGCATTTGAATTTTAGTGAGTGTGACTAGCCTAAAAAGCATTGCTCCCTACACAGACATAGAAACACACACACAAACATCCACATCTGCCATGTGTGGGAATAGAACCCCATACCAGAGTTCTATATCACACTACAGCATTATGCTGTTATAGGATGCGCCATGGAGATTACTGGAGTACTCCTTCCCCAAAGGTGTATTTCACAGTGAATGACATCAGCAGGCTTGCAAAAGTAGGACATTTGATTTGTAGTGAGCGTGAGTAGCCTAAAAAGCAGTGCTCCACACACACACACACACACACACACACACACACACACACACACACACACACACACACACACACACACACACACACTTGCCATGTCTGGGATTAGAACTCCTGCCTAACTAGTTTATCACGCTACAGCAATACACAGTTATAGGATGCACCACGGAGATTACTGGGCTAGACCTTTTCCAAAGGTGTATTTCAAAGTGGATGACCTCAGCAGGGTTGTCATAGTAGGGCTATGGGGAGGGTGGTGTGTGTGCATGGGCCATAACCCATTCATCTAGAGGATGACACATCACATTCAGGCACACGCAGGGTTATATTCTGCAGGTACGTGTATACATCTGCTAGATGACTACTTCCTTGTACAGTCATTTTGCACAGCTAGCACTTGCACCACATAGTATGTATAAAAAGTTGAACTGCCACAGTAGAAGTAGATTCTTTACTGCAAGGACAAAGTGAGTGCTTTCACCACCTTCCAGGTTGCTTCGTCAAACTTGATGAAACATCCCATGCCTTCCTTGATATATATACTTTCAAAGTGAACAATCAGTTAAGACAAACAATGAAATACTTATATCATATTCAATTAAGTTATAAATAGTAGAAAAAACATAAATAGACATAAAACTGTTAAAACAGTATGCAATTTCAAATGTGAATGCCTATAGAACCATGTAGAAGGGAATTAGTGCTTTAAGGCTCTTGCCTTTAAAAATGGTTTAAAAAAACAGTTTCATTAATGCCTGGGGGTTTGTCTGCATTTAGTTGCAGAATCCATTTTTGCTCAGCCTCTTCTTTCTGTTTCCAATGTCACCCCCTCTGATATTTTCTTCCCGAACTTCTAAAACTAAAAATTTAAAAACATGGTGCATCCCTTCAGCTTCTACATGTTTAGCTAGGGCACTACTCTCCTTTTTGTTTACTATGTCCCTCATATGTTCTAAAATGCATTCTTTGAGCAGTCTATTAGTCTTGCCCATATAAAAAAACTTTACAATATTTCCAAAAACTCAGATAGACTATGTTTCTAGTCCTGCAGTCTGAATAGAAATTAAATTCAATTCTAAACATTTGCTGTGGATGTACAAAAGTGCTACATGAGAAAATGTACTTAGCTCTGCAGTTTCTGCACATATATCCTATCTGATGCATCCAGGGACTTATGTGTTTGGGTTTTGTAACATAACTGCCTTTTAATTAATTTTTTGTTTGTAAATGAGAAGTAAGGTCAAGAGCCTATGATGCCTTCAAGTTCTTTAGTGGCTAACAATATGTTCCAGTTACTCCTAAATATATCACAAAATTGACTGACATCACTTGCATATGTAATGGGGAACCTGATTTTCTCATCCCTGGAGTCAGTTTCAGGGTTATCTCTTGTAGTTTGTTCTGAGAAGTAAGATCTACCCTTCCCTTGACATTCTTGATATACTCCTTCTATGGTGGTGTCTGTTTCTGTCTGGTTATATCCTCTATCAAGTAGTTCTCCTCTTAACACTTCCACAGACCTCTCCAACTCATCATTTTTACTATGTTCTCAGGAACTGCCCTTTCATAATGTTTTTGCTAACATGTCTTGGATGCATGCTGTTTTTATGTAATATGGAATTCTTTCTACTTGGTTTTCTATACAGTAGCCATCTGCCCCATTTCTGATTTTTTCACTAGAACATCAAGGAATACTATCTGTTCATTTCAGCACTTACAGGTAAATTTTAAAAATGGTGTCGTTGTGTGTAGTTACTCTAAGAATCTACCCAGTATCTCTATTGAGTTTTCCCATAGAAAAAATATGTCATTCAGAAAACGTGCATACAACAGAACATATTTGTTAAATTCATTCCCCTGTTATAGAAATGTTTCTTCCCATTGGACTAAAGTTAGTTTGGCATAGCTGTTTGCACAAGCTGTGCCCATAGCCACACCAACCTTTAGTAGGTAAAAATCATCTTTAAAGACAAAAACATTATTGTCCAAAATTATTTTAAGGAGAGTGCAAAACAGATTCACTCTATCATTAGAGAAAACACATTTAGAACATAGCAAGCTCCTAATGTTCTCTATTCCCCACTGATTTGGAATCACTGTAAAAATTGATGTAATATCTAAGGTTACAAGCAGATATTCTTTATTTATGGAAACTGTCGTACTATACAATGTTTGGAGAAAATATTTTGTGTCTTTCAGTACTGTTTCACACTTTTCAAGCACTGTATGAAGTTTATTCTCTACATATATTGACATGGCTTCTGTTGCCCAACCTCTGCTAAACACTATGGCTCTCATAGGTGGACATATGATATCTTTATGTACCTTGGGAAGGCCATATATAACTGGAATGGTGGGAGTTTCTACATTAAAGTACTTAAATAAATCCTCTGTTATCAAAATTGTAGTCAGCAAGTCAAACAACAAAACAGCAATCCTGTCCATAACACATTTAACTATATTTACTGAGATACAGGGATAGGTTTCATGGTCATTCAGTAGTTTCATCATTTGCTGGATGTAAAATTCCCTATCCATAATCACAATTCCACCTCCTTTATCTGCAGGTCTAATTTCCACTGAATGCATTTCCTTCAGGTCATATAGAGCATCAGATTCTTCTTTACTCAAGTTATAAAAGACAGCTTTTCTATCTGAATTAAATGCTTCCCTTATTTGCTTCTCACATACTGATACATAGGCTTCTACCATAGGATGTAATTTAGGTACAAAGGTACTATTTTTTTTTTAAAATATTCACATTGTCAGTCATCTGTCCTTTAAACATAGTTTTTAAAGTTAAGTTGCGACCAAATAACCTAAGTTATTTAAGAATGTCAACTAACACAGTTCTCTGGGCTGGAATAAATGACAGCCCTTTATTCAAAGGTGACATATGTGCATCAGTTAGTGTTAAAGATGAAAGATTTATTACCAGACTTTTGTGTTCTTGCTGCAGGTTACCATTGTGTTCCATGTTGCTTCTGTGTTTGGTATCTGCCTGACTCGGCCCTTTCTTCCTCTGCTCCTTGATCTGCTTTTTATCGTAAAGCATTCATTAGTGTGAAGGGTATCATTTGAGTTCCTGGTATTCCCTTCTATTGCATGGGAAAAGGGGGATTCTCATTAGATAGGTTTCTGTTGTCATTCTTCTTGCTGCTTCTTGTATTTATATCCTTTGGTTTTACTGTTGACTGCTGCTCAGCAGGAGTCACTGGTAAACTCTGTTTCCTCAGTGTTAGTAGCTGCAGTCACTCCCTCTTCAGTTATTTGGCTTCTCTTTGCTGGTTGTGTGTTGTCTATCACTAAAGGGGCTGGGTTTACAGGCTGGTCTGTTGCTGTAGTAAAAGGTTTGGGCCATGAGAAAACAGCACCGGACTGGAAATCATTCATGTCTCTTTGAAGCTTTTTCAGCTTTGTATTCTGTAATCTTTTCTCATAGCTGGATATGCTTTCAAAGAGAGAATCTAGCTTGTCACCAATAATGCTATTTGTAAAGTTAGTGCATAGATCGATCTGCAGAGCCTTCAGTTCATTTGTAAGTTCCCTTTCTTGAGGTAAAAAATAGTCAATTAATAAGTTCATGTAGTCATGGCTTAACTGCAGATTAAGCTGCTGCCATTTCTTCAGGAGGTCAGAGACAGCATCACCATAAGTTGGCATAGTTAAAACTCTCAGACCTCTGGGAACAATTTTATATCTTAAGCAGGCTTCCAAATAGAATCTCTGCCATTAGAGCCTTTTATACTTAAATAACTTGTATTCAAAGGCTATAAATCTGTCTTTGAAGAGCATTTGTGCCCCATCATCCACATCAACAGAATATTCATCAGAGAAAACTGGTCTCTCAACCAGTGGGTTTACCTCCATGCTTAAGATTCTACTAAAATGTTCCATTCCATTCTGAGTGTTGGTATTCCCATTTGGATTGTAATTCAGTTCAATTTCATACACTACTGACATGTTCTGGTCCTGATGTTCACAAAAGTACAAAGAGAAAGACAAAAACACAGGTACCAGATGAACAGCTCGGTCTTCACCTCAGAGGCAGTAGTATGTATAAAAAGTTGAACTGCCACAGTAGAAGGAAAATTCTTTATTGCGAGGACAAAGTGAGCGCTTTCATGACCTTCAAGGTCACTTCATCAGACTTGATAAAACATCCCATGCCTTCCTTGATATATATACTTTCAAAGGGACCAATCAGTTAAGACAAACAAATATTTATATCAGATTCAATACATTTAAAAATTGTAGAAAAAAACATAAATAGACAAAAAACTGTTAAAAACAGTATGCAAGTTCAAATGTGAATGACTATAGAACCATGTAGAAGGGAATTACATCCAGCAAATGATGAAACTACTGAATGACCGTGAAACCTATGCCTGTATCTCAGTAAATATAGTTAAAAATGTGTTATGGACAGAATTGCTGTTTTGTTGTTTGACTTGCTGACTACAAATTTGATAACAGAGGATTTATTTATTTGAATGTAGAAACTCCCACCATTCCAGTTATATATGGCCTTCCCAAGGCACATAAAGATATCATGTGTCCACCTATGACAGCCATAGTGTTTAGTAGAGGTTGGGCAACAGAAGCCATGTCAATATATGTAGAGAATAATCTTCATCCAGTGCTTGAAAAGTATAAAACAGTACTGAAATACACAAAATCTTTTCTCCAAACATTGTATAGAAAGACAATTTTGATAAATAAAGAATATCTGCTTGTAACCTTAGATATTACATACATTTTTACAGTGATTTCAAATCAGTGGGGAACAGAGGACATTAGGAGCTTGCTCTGTTCTACATGTGTTTTCTCTAATGATAGAGTGAATCTGTTATGCAGTCTGCTTGAAATAATTTTGGACAATAATGTTTTTGTCTTTAAAGATGACTTTTACCTACAAATGTTTGGCGTGGCTATGGGCACAGCTTGTGCAAACAGCTATGCCAACCAACTTTAGTCCAATGGGAAGAAACATTTCTATTACTAGGAATGAATTTAGCAAATATGTTCTGTGGTATGCACGTTTTGTTGATGACATGCTTTTTCTATATGAAAACTCACTAGAGATGCTGGGTAGATTCTTAGAGTACCTACACACAATGAGACCATTTTTAAAATTTACCTGTAAGTACTCAAATGAACAAATAGAATTCCTTGATGTTCTAGTGAAAAAATCAGAAATAGAGCGGGTGACTACTAGTCTGTACAGAAAACTAAGAAGAAAGAATTCCATATTACATAAAAACAACATGCATCCAAGACATGTTAGAAAAAATATTATGAAAGGGCAGTTCCTGAGAACATAGTAAAAATGATGAGTTGGAGAGGTCCATGGAAGTGTTAAGAGGAGAACTACTTGATAGAGGATATAACCAGACAGAAACAGACACTACCATAGAAGGAGTATATCAAGAACGTCAAGGGACGGGTAGACCTTACTTCTCAGAACAAACTACAAGAGATAACCCTGAAACTGACTCCAGGGATGAGAAACTCAGGTTTCCCATTACATATGCAAGTGATGTCAGTCAATTTTGTGATATATTTAGGAGGAACTGGAACATATTGTTAGCCACTAAACAACTTGAAGGCGTCATAGCCTCTGGACCTCACTTCTCATTTACAAACAAAAAAGCAATTAAAAGGCAGTTATGTTACAAAACCCAAACACATAAGTCCCTGAACGCATCAGATAGGATAGGGACATATATGTGCAGGAACTGCAAAGCTAAGTACATTTTCTCATGTAGCACTTTTGTACATCCACAGCAAAAGTTTAGAATTGAATTTAATTTCTATTCAGACTGCAGGACTAGAAACATAGTCTATCTGTGTTTTTGCCAATATTGTAAAGTGTTTTATGTGGGCAAGACTAATAGAATGCTCAAAGAATGCATTTTAGAACATATGAGGGACATAATAAACAAAAAGGAGAGTAGTGCCCTAGCTAAACATGTAGAAGCTAAAGGGATGCACCATGTTTTTAAATTTTTAGTTTTAGAAGTTCTGGAAGAAAATATTAGAGGGGGTGACATTAGAAACAGAACAGAAGAGGCTGAGCAAAAATGGATTTTGCAACTAAATGCAGACAAACCCCCAGGCATTAATGAAATTGTTTCTTTGAAACCATTTTTAAAGGCAAGAGCCTTAAAACACTAATTCCCTTCTAAATGGTTCTATAGGCATTCACATTTGAATTTGCAGACTGTTTTTAACAGTTTTATGTCTATTTATGTTTTTTCTACTATTTTTAAATTAATTGAATCTGATATAAATATTTAATTTGATTGGTCACTTTGAAAGTATATATATCAAGGAAGGCATGGGATGTTTTATCAAGTCTGATGAAGCAACCTGGAAGGTCGTGAAAGTACTCACTTTGTCTTTGCAATAAAGAATTTTCCTTCTACTGTGGCAGTTCGACTTTTTATACATACTACTGGCTCTGAGGTGAAGACTGAGCTGTTCATCTGGTACCTGTGTTTTTGTCTTTCTCTTTCTACTTGCACTACATAGTCTGTAATACTGACAGATACTGGCGGCTAATGTCTAGTGAGTGACATTTACACCTCATGTGGTTGTAGCCATTTGGCTGTGTGTTGGGTGGGACAGGCCTCATAATGGATGGCTCCTTGTCACAGTCACTCTCTTCCACACATCTATGTATGTCTACTTTTGGCTTATTATAGTGTGGTGTCCTTGGATATATGTCTGTATTCCTATCCAATGTGTGTGCAAAGCATGACTGGTGCATACTGAGGAGTGTATGCACTAACATCTGAAACTGTTGGATATGTATGGTCCACTAGTATTTGTAGACATGGGCTTCATTTGTTTAAGTGTGTGAGTATGCCCAGTATGACCTTTCAGTATGTTGTAGTCTGACATTGCCTTCATTCCTCTAAGTGTGTGAGTATGCCCAGTATGCCCTTCTGTATTTTATGTGTGGATCGATTCCACGTAGTTTGTACTCCAGTGCAGACCTTTGTGTTGTACACCTACAGGTAACAAACTTTTTCTGCAGGGTATCTGTCGATCATTTGGCAATATGGGGACAAACTGTGCAGGGGAAAGTGTGTACTTTAGGTGATTGTGTCTGTGCTGCTTCAGCTACATGGTACTGCTGCTAGCAGAGATATTCAGACATGTGTACTGTTATACACTGTAATGCTTTCTGTTCTCATGTACTGTCAGGTGGACACTCTTGCTCACAGTGATGTCTTGGGGGACAAGGGTGACTGGAGCTGTGTCTGGTATTGTGGGCAGACACCTACATATTCATGGTAAGTTATGCCATTCTGGAGGGGGAGCTGCAGACACTTGCTGCTGGGTCTGTGTATCTGGTTCAGCACCTTGGTACAGTGCTGGCAGGGGATCCCATACTTGTACATCCATCAACATGACAGTATGGCCTTATCTTGCTGTGGCAATACCTCACAGCTGTACAGATTCGCACAGGTTACCCAGAGGAAGGGGCCATGAGTCAGGATATTACCCCTATTGTGGTGTATGGCCAGGTATGTAGTCACCAATTTATGTGTTTGCAGCCAGGGATAGTGTGTGTGCACAGCTTTGTGTTGGACCTTGCACATTCCATGCTGCCCATGCTCCCATACCTCCCTCTGTTATTCTATCCTCTTCCATACATTATGCATACATTCTCTGATACTTTCCCTAAGATTATCACCCCATTACAGCTGTGTTTTCGTGTTGGTCCACAATTCATGCAGTGGGACATAGTGGACATGTTACTGTGGTTTGTCCACATGTCCTTGCATATGGCTTATGTGGAGTGTATTATGTTGTTATTTGGGTGTCCATGACATAACGTGCATTGGCAGTACGTGTGAGACACAGGCCTTTGGCAGAGGCCCGTGGGCCATTTGGTGTTGAAGCGGGCCAGATGTGGCAGGCCGTTGCATTCTGTCAATCCTACAGACTCAGACCACCATACAGTGTATTCTCCTGGGGTGACAGGGTAGGTATGCTACGTGTTCATTCCAATACCTTCTATCAGTCTTGATCAGGTGGTGTGGATGCTGGCAGGGTGCTACCTATGGCTAGGGACACACCTGCATGGGACACCTGCACTGCATGCTGCATTATTTCGCTATTGCCATGTACAGGTGGGGTCATATTGTACCCATTCCCCATAGCAGGGATACGACCAGAGAGGTACCTGTGGGTGGTGTTTGGGTGAGCTGGGTGCATGTGTGCTATGGACACTACTTGCATCTGACATACAGATATGCATGGGGCATTCCAGTTATGCTGGCATGTGCAGGTACATCAGCTATTTACCAATACATCAGTCCTACCTCCTTTGTGATCTGCAAGTGTTCGGGCAGACAATACCGGTATCCCCTACTACAGGACCAGATAATGTGATGCATACCTGTTTGTACAATTCCAAGGGTGTGTCTATTTCACAGTTACACAATATATACTGTATGTCTAGGGTACTTTCCCCTGTGTACTGCTTGTATATCTAGCCCAACAGCCATGCCATGTCAAGATGGTGACACATATTACCACTGTACATTTACAATGGCTTACTGCTAGCATGTGTTATACTGGTGGGAATTGTCTTTGGTACTGTAGTCGTGAGGACTTGCCCTGTCATCATCAGTAGTGGGCAATGGCCACCAGGTCATACCTCAACATGCATACATACTGACAACTCTCACACAATATGAAACACACACCAACCTAACACACACATACCTGCATATTGTGCAAATACTACAATCTATCCTGCTACCTTGGCCACCTCTGGACATCTGTGCTCCACTGGTATTATACCTACACATACATGTTACTACATGTCTACATAGGGTTGTGGGGGGCCCACCTGACTGTTTCTAGATTTCTACACAGAATTGAGGGGCACTCCTGACTATTTCTACATCTCTACATAGGATTGGGGGGCACACCTGACTGCTTATACATTTCTACACAGGATTGTGGGGGCACACCTGACTGTTTCTACATTTCTACATAGGATGAGGGGGCACACCTGACTGTTTCTACATTTCTACACAGAAATGGGTGGTGGCACACCTGACTATTTCTACATTTCTACACAGGACTGGGGGGGGCACACCTGACTGCTTGTACATTTCTACACAGGATTGGGGGGAGCACACATGACTGTTTCTACATTTCTACATATGATGGGGGGGCACACCTGACACTTGTACACATTTGCTATGACTCTACTGGTATGTCGGGTACTCCATTTCATTCTGTATTCTAACCTATCATGCTGACTAGATGCATGTCAGTGTACTACAGGTCTTAGGTTTGACTCACCTACATATTAGTTTCTGACTTCCTACCCTTTAGAACTAACATCCTACTGCCTGACCTGATGTAGTCTGTCTGTGTAGGCTTGGGGGGGGGGTTACCCATAGGCATAATTCAGAGGCAATAACACAGCCTTTGTTTGTGTTTGTCTACACCTATCCTGCTGGCTGAGACTGTTGTTGGGTATGCGAACCTCCCTGACTGGCATGTGTGAGTCATATGGACACACATTTGGCCCAGCACATTTCCTGCAGTGGGTTTTGTCACCCTATGTAGAACTGGCTACTGTGGTGACACCCGTATTTGTTACAGATCTCATGGTGTCACTATAGGTGTCTACTATCTGCTGGCATCCTATTCAGCCACCCGATTCCCTTGCATGCTCACATCCATACCACAGATACAAGTGACTATACATACTACTACAATCAGAAATCGGTAAGGGGAGTGACATACCTTGTGGGTGTGCTAGTATTGAAGATGGCTGCCTATGTTGGATGCACATAGTACACTCCCTATACATGGTTGAGCACAGGCAGTGTCATATTTGGCATCCCTTTTACTGTATGTGCGAGACAGAGAGAGGTGTCATTCCCTGGGTCCCTACTGTGTCAGTGTATGTGCTATGCTTTGTCTCTTTGCCATGGCCATGGCATACTGGGCACACCTCCAAATGCCTATTGGGGCAGGCTCAGGTTGTTCCTCCTCCAAGTCACTCAGTGCCTGTGCAAGCATTGCCATTGCTGGGGGGCTGTGTGGCCCTACCCCGTGCTGTTCCTGCTGCAGCTGTTTCTGCAGGATCATATTGAAATGGCTTCCAGGAACTGGTGGAATACTCTGGATGCTGATGCCTGTGAGGTCCCCATGATATCCCCAGTTGGGCTTTGGGAGGTACCTGTGGCTAGTATTCCTAGGCCTACACATACCCTGGCATCCACTGGGATGGGTTCCACTCTGTTAGTTCTGTGTGTCAGGCATGGCTGGCACAGTTCAACAATTTGCTGTAGGATGTCCCTGTCCACCCTATAGCGCTTCACTATCTCCAGCTCATGTAGCCCCTGGTAGGTTACCCTGGGTCTGTACGCGCTTCATCTCCTCACTGTGGGTTGGTCAACAGCATTCTCATCCTGACCACCCTCAGCCTCTTCCACATGTTGTTGTATGATAGCTGCTGCAGCCCCTATCATTTGTTGTTTTGTTTGTTAAACGTTCTCCGCTTGTATACACCGGTGGTGTAGAGTATGGGAAAAACCAGAGGGAAAGGTGTTTGCATAGTTTATAGTAGTGTTCTGGGCTGGGATGGTCTGCTGAATGTGTAATTGGCTGATTCTGATACATTTCATCTGCCAGCTATGTTAGTTCTCCTAGAGTACCTTCCTACTGCTGTTTTCCCATCCCATTGCCTTCCTGTTTGAGCCTGGGGGCGCACTGCGCAAACAGAGTGCTAAAATGTGCACAGAGCTGCTATTTCCTGGTTTACTTTTTTTTCCCTTTAAAACCCAGTGCACGGCATGCACACCCACTTAGGCAATGTAAAGTGTGCTAGGCAGCCTCAGGCACACTCCCTCTGCTAAGCTAGGAGCAAACCCGAGCCACAGGGCTCCAATCCGCTTACAGTATGCCTGACACCCCCCCTATGATGTCAACTCCTAGGCTTGCACCAAGCTATTCCTTCTCTTACACTGTTGGGTGCTGACTAGCATGCAGGGGGAAATCTGGGATTCAGTATAATTCCCCTCATTTGCATAGGATTGCTGGCTAATGCATGGTTACATGTCCCACACTGAGCCTCCCCCCTTAGCAATCACTATTCACTGGCCATGTTGTCTTCTGCCTGGCATTGAGAATAATGGCAAAATAGTGATTTTGGTTAGAATGCTTATTTTATGTTTTTTTTCTTATTTTCTCCGTTTGTGCACTGCTGCCCTATGCTTAAACAGCCGAGATCAGCTAAAAAAAAAAAAAGTTGATTTTTTTTATTTTTGCAACTGTTTTCCATGCCAATGGCCTTATAGTTGGCCATTGGCATGATTTCTACATGATATCCATCCTTTATTTGGAGCTGTCATGGCTCTGTTTTGTAATTTGCAGAAATGTACTCTGTTAATGGCGGAGTACATTTCTGCAGATTACACTAGTCCTGCATGGCCGGTTTCTAGCTTCCTGGATCGCAAATTCACCTCAATTGCATGGATTTTTCCTGCAAATGGGGTAATTTGCACACAGGGGCTGAATCCGTGCAGGAGTAGTGCAGGAGCGCTCGTGCATGCCCCTACAGGTTATTCATGGATCGCACGGCAGACATATTGCCTGCTGGAACTCATGCACTAGTCCTGCACACTGTGCAAGGCTTGCAGAATCCAGGTCTAAGAATCTGCACAATCACACTGCACAAAATAATATTTCTCACTTAAATCAACCCAAGGTTAAATTTGCTTTTATAATACTAAGAAACATGTCAAAATTAAGATATACTAAACACTAATATCAGCGATTCACAAAACAGCACTGCTGACAAAAATGACACCTGTCTAACAAGCTAAACTAAAACATCTAGCTAAATGCTAGAACTAACAATTCCTAATATTAACCTCAACAAACTAATGAAACACGTAAAATAAATGTACTGTCACTTAAAAATCATTAAAATTTACTTAAGCAACTTGAAGACCATTTAGTAGCCAGTTTATAAAAATCTATGTAAATCCTACAGCCATACTTAGCAGAAACTTAATGTAGCTTACTAAAATAAAAAAGGAAACACTACTCTAGGACACAAAACCGTTTTAAAAGAAATAGGAAAAATGATTACTGGAATAAGTGTAAATCTACTTTGTGTGATTCACTGAAATATGTTGGTCTAAGATTAGAGAACTGTTTTTTCAAATCATTTGCTAAACCTACAGTGCAAAATATTTCCTGTATCACACATCAAACTGATCATGTATTCTGTATTTCTACATACATGTATCTATATGATAGTCACTATATGTATGCTGAATTATGAACATTATAACTAAAACAGTTTTTGTTCAGGTTTAGAAGAAAGCCAGGAAGTTCCAATATGAAGACTGGCATATTAAAAAGTTTAAAGGTCTATAAATGTCTTCATCTGTGTATGTGTGTGTGTTACCTTCACGGACACTTGATGGTTCTAAGTGATTTTATATGATTTTAGGAAAACTACACATTTAGCATCATCCTTTCTTGATTTTCCTTATATGGCAGCGTAATTGGAGTTTCTGTGACTATACATAAACTGAACTATCAGTAGTAAGACCTTTTAGATCATCCTTATGTCCCCTTTACAATGAAATACTTCATGAATTTTCAAGAGCCAGCTTTCTTAATCTGTTTCTGTCCCAGAGGTATATAACGGCAAATGAATGACTTTTAAATCAGATTGCTATTGTAGAAAAAGGTGTGCCATGATGCCGTGAAATGAAAACAATGATCAGCAGATCTTTTTACATGGAGACAGACAAAATCCTTTGAACCGTTTCTCAACCTTACAATGAACTATGAATTTATACAAAGAAGCATGCCAGTTTTCCTTTTGCTGTTGTCTCCATGTTTGGCAATTACAAATGAAACATTCTAAAAATGACAGAATTGCTGGGACAAAAGGTGGTACTGCCAGCATAGCTAGCTGGAATTTTGTAAATAATCATATGTCATTTGTGAATATCAACATGATTCATATGCTTGTGTTAAAAATGCTATTAAAACTGTATGTCCTATAAGATGGTTTGTACAGATGCGTGCTGAACAGAACTCAGCTTAGAGATGTGTCCAGAGTGTACCCTACTGGAAGAGAACAGAAATGTACATAAACTATTGTAACAGTGTAAATGTATATATTTTAACAGCAGAAACTGGAACATACAAGATTAACTTGCAAAACTTCAGAAAAATAGTTTAAATTAAATTACTTTGTAACTATATCACAAAAGATGGTTTCAATGCAGCAAGGAGACAGGCTGTCTAAAACTAGGGAGCCTTTTGCATTGTCTTGTAAGTGCTTTATTGTTTTATGTTGTCCAGCAGCTGCAAAGATCTGAGGTGCTAAATTATTACATTTTCTAGCAATGGGGGTTTAGCTTGGGAACTAAAGTCAGATGACAAGAAGTGATGTCATCCTGCAAGCTAACCCAGCAGTAGCATTTGAGATATTAATTTAAGAACTCTCTGAGAGAGACAGAGTATTCTGGATTCTGACTTGGACCTATCAATACCAGCTAGAAGATCCAATCAACACACCTGCCTTGGTCTGGAAGTAAGTTAACTAGGGTACAATAATTTATCTTAGAATCAGACAGGAATAGAGTGAAGTATAGCTTTAAAGCTTTCTTTATTTATTTGAGACTGTCCTGCAATGCTGTTTAAAATATTTCCTGTGATTTTGAACTCTGCTGTGATTATTTACAGACTATTTTCTTGTTCTTTTATTATTTATTATTAAATATATTTAAACCTTTCACTGTGGCTGATATTTGTGAGACATATTTAAGTTCTAGGGGTTCTTGCATATTTATTTGGTGACACTGTGGGCCACTCCTAATAGCCTTGCTCTTGGTCAAACTACCATTTGGATTAATAGTAACATTACACAGTAAGATTGGACACCCTTTGTTAAGGGCCTTAAAGTAGCTGATAAACAGTTGGCTGGTGACAGTAATAACTACCTTATAGTCTGGGCAAAATGGGGCATAGCTAGTAAACCCTTGCCAGCCCTTTGCTGGTGTGTGTGTGTGTGTGTGTGTGTGTGTGTGTGTGTGTGTGTGTGTGTGTGTGTGTGTGTGTGTGTGTGTGTGAGTGTGTGTGTGTGTTTGTGTATAAATCAAATCTCAAAGAGTGTGTGTGTGTGTGTGTGTCAGTTATTTGGGCAGGGACACAAAGCACTGGCTGGATAGAGAGCGTGCTGGAGGTTTTGGCTTTGCCACTCAGCTGAGATCTCACCTCTATAGCTGTGCCAGTGGGAAGTCTTACTGGAGATCTGGAGAAAGAGGGAGAAACCAGCCCCAGACTGACTGTGGTCTCTGTGTGCTCTTGCACTTTATTGTGTGTGTACTTGTCATCCTCCCAGTGTGTACATCCCCCACTGTTGCCAGTGGTGAGGATTGAGGCTCCTTGATCACTGGCCAGTGGTGGGGAGTCACAATTGTAAATGACAGGCTATCAGTCATACTGGGTCATAATAAGTAATGCTAATGTTAATCTACTCTGACAAAACACTCCATCTTGAACAAAAAATACACATAAAAGGGTGAAGCCTGAGGCAGAATCTCTAACGACTAAGTTTATTTAGCACTTTCCCAAGTTTTTAATGTTTTGGAAAAATCTTAAGAGGTTTTTTATGGCTACCAGTTTGATTTATGCATTGAAATTGTTTTGTTATTTTATTCTTTTAAAGATATAATAATGGTTGTATGTCTTTAAGGTGATTTTGCAATATATTTGTTATTAAGGCTTAATTGGTGGGAGGGGTTTACACTATTTAAGCTGGGGTTTGTGTATTGTATTGTATTATGATGAAGTCCTACTCTTTGAGGACAAAAGCACTAAATAAACATAATAGTTAGAGATTCTGCCTCGGGGTTCACCCTCTTGTGTGTATTTATTAGTTTGTGCTTTGGACGTTTTGTTTTCATAGTTTGGATTTGTGAAACAGATGGAGCTGAGGTATATGATCTTCCTATTATGCAGGCTTTGTTACCCTGTATAATGAGTTAAACAGATTGGTTGGTAACCTAACTCTTGGTGGAACAATTATTGAAACAAATTTTGAATATTGGAGTCTCCAGAAGTGTTCCTGTTGGATCTATGCAAAGAACTGGTATCCATGACGTTATGTTTGGCTGTAGCAACATTACCCCGGCTCAGGATATGCCCACCAGCCAATCGGATCCACCAGATTTGCATGTCTGTATGAATGACGTTCAGAGAATGGGTGGATTTTCTTATAATGGCAACCCTTCACTTAAAGAATGGATGGATGATAGTTTAGTTTGTCAATTACGATTTAATAACTCAAGTTAATGTTTTGGGACTGTAGACAAAACAACTGAAGTCGTTGGAGGATAGCATTTTCAAGTTTAGGAAAATACAGCTTGAAAACAGCTATTTTAGAGAATGCTTATGTACCGAACAGATTCCTAAGGGTCTGAGGACATGGAAATACGCCACGGGCCTCGAGAGATTGTCCAAAATAATAGTAAGTTATTGAGTCTTTTTAATAAACATGGATGCAAATTTTGCAATTATTAATTAGAGATAACCAAAGGAAAATGACTGTGCTTTCTGACAATATATTTAAGCTAGATAAGAGTTTGCATTCTGATTTGTTGTTTGACCATAAGAAAAATGAATATCATGATTTAGTTACTAGGGTGGACAATCTGCTTGTTGAACTTAAAGCTAATAAAGTAAAAAAATTATTGAGAGATCAAAAAGAATACGAAAGTGGAACTGTATACCCTCTGACCCCTTTAAATAAGTACAATATCAACACTATGGTGCATGACACGGCTAATCAACCCATTAATAAAAACAATAACTACAATACCACATATATGACCCTGGGAGAACTGGACCCTTTAGAGTATCCCCCTCTGAGGAGGTCAGAGACTCTAAGTGAACCGGAGGGTGGACAATTCATCGGTATATGTGAACAGGGTGGGTCAACACCAGAGAGGGCGGGGCAGAGGGAAGAGGAATGCTTGATGGAACAGACAGATTAAAACTGCATAACTGATATCATTTGCAACACTAAAGGAGACTTTAAGGTCTATAATTATAGTAACTTACAATTGCATTCATTATATGCTGATTTTATTTGAAAAGGGACTTTCTTTTGTCCCTGTTAGAAGAGCAAGTATTGATGAAGTATGAATTAATTTGAAAATGTTTACTAGAAAGTTGAATCTTGGCTTTTATTTTAAAGAGTGTGGTGCAAGTACTAGCCCGGGTAGTGGGTAGTGGGTATACTCGGTCTAGTTGTTTTAATCCATGCCATCATTCTATTCTGTCTGTTTTTGAAAAGTTATGTGAGCCTGAAATTTATAAATTAAGTCGGGCATCAGTGGACAATAATAGCCCTTATAATCTGAGTTTGGATGAAGTCAAAGCACTTAGGATTTGTGACAATCCAAATTTAAGGGCTATAAAACCAGATAAGGGAGGGGGGGCTTGTAATCATGGACATCAATGATTACAACAACAAAATGCTGTCTCTTTTATTCACCGACACTTATGAGGAAACAAGTCCTAATGTAATGAATATAGCATGCCATCGAACTGATTTACTTTTGGAAGACTTACTTATAAACAAACAGATTTCCCCCTCCAAGTACAATTATTTAAAAGTCACTCAACCAAGAATTCCTACTATTTTTAGGATACTGAAGATACACAAAGACCTCAAGGACCCACCCATTAGACCAATAGTGGATGCCAAGGCCTCAAAAACATTCCCTATTGCTAAGTTTACAGATTATCAGATCAAGAATGTATTAGCAGGGTACCCATTTTGTTTTAAAGACTCCTACAATTTCTTGAGGAAAGTCTCCAATGATTTATATGAGGAAGAAACTATCTTTGTTACTATCGACATCAAAGATCTGTTCTCTGTTATTCCACATAATACAGGAATTTAATGGTTGTATGGATACTTATGTCACCATTCAAGTTTGGAACATGATCTAATACTTACTTTAAGAGCAATAATGGAGGTAGTTTTAGATAATTTTATTATTTTTGAGCAACAGTTGTTCAAACAGATAAAAGGTGTAGCAATGGGGGCAGCATGTGCCTCCATTTTCGCCAATACTGTGCTCGCTTATTAGGAGACTAACTTTGTAATTAATTTCAGGTTTAGTTCTTGTTGGTCATTACATGGGCATTTTCTTGATGATATCGTAATTTTTTGGACTGACACGAGGGAAACGTTAGACTTGTTTTTTGAATATATTTACAATACCACTGATTTTCTTAAATTTTATGTGATGAAAAGATGAATTATTTGGATGTCACAATTAGAAAGGATAGAGGGAACAAGCAATTTGATTCCAAAATTTACATAAAGACAACTTATTCCAACATGTTACTACAGTGCGATAGTTGGAGTCCAATTCACCAAAAGAAGTCCTTGGTAAAAGGACAATGTGTTGACTCGCCCAGATGGTATCCAACATAAGTGAATTTCAACAGAATGCAAATGTTTAAGAAACATGTTGACTAGTAGAAGTTACCCTGATATATTTTTGGACAACATATTCAGTGAGGTAACATGAAAGAGGGTGATGGGGCAGTATTTTCCCAAGTACAATAGTAGCTAAGCAGATGTAAGCAAATAATAAATACTGGAGTGTCTCTAGCATTGACACCAAGTATATTAACATAGCTGGGCAAAAAAAAACCCTTGTAGTTTATAAAAAAGACAGATTTCTAAAAAAACATGTTTGAAAAAGTTAAACATTTTGGTCAGGAGGGAAGGATGACCAAGTGTGGATATTGTCATCAGTGTAAATATATGTTGGAATCAAGTGAAGTTAAGGTTGAAAATTATGGTATCATAAAACTACAAAAGAAATATATTTATGGCACAAAGGGAGTGATTTATTTGGCAATGCGGCAAAACTGCAGTGTTTTTTATATAGGAAAAACAAAAAACAGCTTTAGGAAAAAGGGTTTACCAACATATTTATGATATTCAGAGAAAATACTTTAATAATGCCTTATTTGTACATATTTCAAAATATAATGAGCATTTTTTCAAATTTATAATTACTGACCATGTGGGATTTGGGCAGAGGTGTGGGCTGGTGGAAGACCATTTAGTATACAAAGAACTGCACTAGCAACTTCACACGAATGCAACAGTTTTTCTAGGCTTAAATGAATATACATCTGTTTGTTCAGTGTTGAGACTTAGAGCAGCTTTTGTCTTGTGAATAGTCAGCTTATGTCCAAGTTTTAATGTTTTGGAAAAGTCTTAAGAAGTTTTTTTATGGTTACCAATTTGATTTATGCATTGAAATTGTTTTGTTATTTCATTCTTTTAAATATAAAATAGTGGTTTTATGTCTTTAAGGTGATTTTGGAATATATTTGTTATTAAGGCTTAATTGGTGGGTGGGGTTTGCACTGTTTAAGCTGGGGTTTATGTAATTTTATTCTGATGAAGTCCTACTCTTTGAGGATGGACATGCTAAATAAACTTAATAATTAGAGATTCTGCCTCAGGCTTTACCCTTTTGTGTGTATTTATTAGTTTGTGCTTTGGAAGTTTTGTTTTCATCTTGAACAAAAGCAGAACAACAGTGGAAAAAAATTGCGATGGAGATGAAAAAGGGTTCAAGAGGTAGAAAATATTGTTTTATAGTTAGCCATAAGGGATAAGGAAAGAAAGTCTAAGGACTGGAGGAAAAGGGAAATGACCAGTGGTTAGGTTTTTTATCTGGAGGACAAAAGGGGAGACATAAAATATAAGTAGGAACAATGGACTTTTTCAGTTATATAAAATAGGACAGGCTGGCAACAAGAGTGGTGAGCTAGGCTAGGAAGGGCAGAAACACAAATACACCAGGAATCAAAATAAATGCTCTTAATAACTAATTATATCAGTATTATCAGGGAAAGGCAAGGAAGGGTACTAAGCTGAGAAAAAAAAACATGTGATGGTACTGGACAGATGGAGGTACAATGGCAGAAGTTTTAAGGATGTTAGGGACACTAAGTGTCCTAAGTCTGAATAAGGTGCTGAAACCAGCTGGGCTCAAACCTAGGGGGATCAAAGCTGAGGTACTGATAAGTTTATAGATTCATAATAAACTTACAGCTGAAGGGCCATCAAGAAGATTAGTCACAAAATTCGTTGGCACTGAGAGTATATAAGTCACCACTGGTAAGATGATTCCTTTCACATATCCCAGGCATGAATTTATCATTACCCATCCAATTGTCAAGTGTAGTTTTGACAGTAGATATTGCTTGTTTGATGTACAATGGGAGTTTATTTTAAACACATGAAACACACTGGATTATGAAAATGTTATGACAGCAGACGTTGTTGATCTTGCAGTGGATAAACAGTGATCACACCTCAGGAGTCCATAAGAAACAGAGTACAGGGATAGGGTAGTCTTTAGGGGAAGATTAGATTGGTAATTCAATAATCTTCTTGGTCAGAAACTTTGGGGGGGTGTCTTTCAAGTTGGTCAAGGTGCTTTGTGAGGAACATTCCAAAAAGGCTCTGCATTCAAGGATAAGTCTAATAAGGAAAGAGAATAGAGGGATCAATACTGCATGGGACCTATAGGATATACCACTGTAGATCAGCCGATCTGTTTTGAAAGGGGTACCACCAATATGGTAAGAGAAAAAGATGATATCTTTGCCAAAGGCTGCATTTTTCGCATAAAAGGTGAGTTCATGATTCACACAGCAGGTGTTGGTTTGGTTAGTTACCTGCTGGGGTATCTGAGTATTTGAGAGGCATTTGACAACTGTACTCAATTTGCAGCCATCAGTAAACTTACGGAGCTATAGTCCTTTGATATCTGCTAGGTACAGAACAGCAGGTGCCAAGGACAGATCACTGTGGAACTCCATTGGTGATAAACGCCTGGCTACTCTTCTGGCTACCCCAACTTTAACAGTGTCTTTTATGTTGGAGAGCTAATTAGCTATCCAGTGGACTACAAATGAATATTTACTTATGAAACCAGCACAAAGACTGGTGTCAAAGACCTTCATGAAGGCAAGATAAACACTATGTAAGGAACTCATCCAGGACTTCAGTTAACCTTTCAAAGAAACTAACTGAGTTTACTGGCACAATCTACCTTTTCCAAATTTGGATTAGCCCAGGTCAAGGGTTTGCAGGACAAGTATGTCACTGTTTATCAATTCAACAATTATATGCTCCACAGCTTTACTGATAATACTTTTGATTGAGGCTAACAGGTCTGCAGTTTCTAGGATGTGTCATAGGTTCTGCTTTGTGCCATTGTATCATTATGGCCATTCTCCGTGTTTCAGGCACATAACCTGTGGTAGGTATAAATTGAAGAGGCTCAAGAGAGAGATGTGGCTAAGTGGTACTTGAAATCTACTAGAAGACAGTAGGGGATATTAACAGGTCCCATGAGAGTAGACTTTCACGTGATCCAAGGTGACTTTGGGAGGAGTGAGATGGTTGGCATTTGAGGGAATCATTTGGGTTCAGCAAAGGTGCTGACACAGTTCCACACTACAAGACTGGTTGACAAAATGAGGGCAATAGGTGTACGTAGTTAATTATGCAAAGGACAGGAGATGTTTTAAGAAGGTAGGAACATGGTCACAGATGAAGAGTTCCTGATTGGGAAAATGGTAACAAGTGGTGTCCAACAAAGGATGGTCTCCAGTCAGTACTATTTAACTAAACCTGCTAGCACACGCACTAATGAGATTTGAAATTTATTTTTACTGGCAAGCAAGACAGGGATCTTCACACCCTAGCCAAGGAAAAAACCTGAAATGTGAAAAAGGCTTTATACTGAATGAGTTAATGCATCATTTTGTAGTACTTGTTCAAGGAAAGACTACTTTGACACTGACGCAGCTTAACTGCAGTGCTACATGTTGTGAATTCAGTATTGCAATAAAGTTAAAAGCATGACCATGGCCTGCCTTTGAAGTGCACTACAATGCAGGAGGAACAATGAGGTACAGTCAAACCAGGCTGATCATCTACTGTCCTAGGTGCACAGGCAGACAGAGCGTGATCTTCTATTTCTAATGTCAGGCATAATAGGATGAAATGAATTACTACCTTTCTGATAACACCAAATTATCAGACAGGATTGCAAGCCTAGAAAGTGGCTTCAAAAGGCTAAAGTCATGGTCTTAGTCTCAGCAATTCTATTTTGACCCATGCAAGATGGGGAATGATAACCAGAGGTAGGTTAACAAATTGAGACAGCCAAGTCTCACAAATCCAGAAAAAAATACAGGTGATAACTATACAGAAAATTAACCATGATTCCTATTGAGAGAGGGTAAAAGGAATGGCAAATCATATTCATTGCTACATTGCCATAGTGGGGTGCACTCCAGTAAAAGGAAGATGGCAATTTCTCCAACCTCAGGCATCAGTAAGGCTGTTGGCAGGAGAGCTACTGTCTCTATGGCAGTTCTCAAAGCCTTACAGGGAAAGGACTGTTACTCTCTCTCTTTGAAAAGGTGCAGAGGAAGGCAACTGAAATGGTGAGAGGAATGGAGGCAGTGCAGTATGAGATAAGGAACAGGCAGCCTGACCCTGTTTCATCAGACAAATGCATAATTGGGTAACATACCATGAGTTTATAAGGGAGGCATGATACAAATACCAATTTGCAGAAAGGATAAAGTTTAGAGAATGGAGGGGGACATGAACAACAGATCAAGGAATCACAATGTAATATATATAAGAGAAAGGACCTGCTTAGAGTGAGGCTGTAGAGAGGGTTTTGCAGCTGTCAGAACTGTCCAAAGGGGTGGTAGAGGCTAAGACAATGGAGAGCTATAAAAAATTATGGGATTCCTGAAATGTTAAGATGGAAGGTGAAACACATCTGCCTCAGGCTAGCTATCACACAAAGGCAGAAAAGAAATACTTACAGTCACCTTGTGATGGCTTCTTTATGCAACATAATGTAATATAATACATATAGTAGGTGACATTTGGCTTGCAATAATGCATACTGAACAAAGTGGGAAAAGATTTGCCTAGTAATTTGTCACCAACAGCCAATAAGCCTAAATTAGTGAGAATGTGTTTTGAACATAATATTAAGCATTTTTATACTGAGTATCTCCTTACCTTATTGTTAAACAGCCATTTTTGCTCCTATACAAAATACATCAAAATATGATTACGACTATTACTCTTGTCACCTGTGTTGTTAAAATTCAACATGCAAAAATAGTGACAAACATTATGCCAAACTCTGCTCATGAATGGAACACTTAGCAAGCACTTGAAAAAGGAATCAAACAGTTCCCTACATTCAACCATTAACATATACAACTTTCTGTGAATTTGAACAAAAGCATGTAAACTCATTCGCTATGTATATCTATATCTACAGTTAGACAGATATACAGATATAGATACACAGAGATACACAGAGAGGGAGTGAAAGATATTTAGTTCTGTTTAGTTCAAAGCTTGATTACCAAAATAATTACAGGCTCTAGATATCTGAAGTATGAAGTCAAGTTGTGAGACTTAGGCATGCATCAGCAGATTAAAAAATACAGATGGGATATGTACATTTAATGTTGCAAATTTTGCTTGGACATTTATACTAGTGAAACAAAAATACAGATTACCCAGTCTGAAGAAACTAGATTAATGCATTACTCCTTAACTATTCTGTTTAAGAAAAACATTTATGAAGAAACAGCTGTTAGTTAGTATACATGTACAAGTTTTACACAGAAACTTCCTGAACGAGATGATAATGGATGGATGTATGAGTTAAGTGATGGCTGCAAACTATCATGTACTGAATTGAGTTACTGACTATTAACTTGTACTCAAAACCTGGAAGTTAGAAATGGACATTCTATAGACTGATAAAAGTTGCAACAATATGGATTTTGGTTTTCATATAATCAGACCTGATTCTTAACATTGGTATGCCAATTGCACCAGTACAATTTGACAAAATGGAAGGATATTATCTCTGCAGAAAGGCAGTGAAACATCACTATGGAAACAATGCATTAAAAAATAGACTTCATAGTTTAAAGATATATGATTGTTTTTAAGTTAATATACATATATATACATATATATATATATATATATATATATATATATATATATATATATATGGGTCTACCTGACATGGTCGACAGTTCATATGGTCGACAGTTTATTTGGTCGACAGTTCATTTGATCGACAAGCATTTTAGGTGTGGGGATTCGCCCCCACACCCCCCGATGAGGGGGGCTGTGCCCCCCCCCTAACTATATATATCAACTCCAGGGTTGCACAACATTGGGGAAGGGGGCAAATCTGCTTGCCAACCAAATGAACTGTCGACCAAATGAGTGTCGACCATATGAACTGTCGACCATGTCAGGTAGACCCATATATATATATATATATATATATATATATATATATATATATAAAGGTATTCCGCGGTGGTACAGCGGTAGTGTTGTTACCTCACAGCAAGAGGTTCTCCCATTCGATTCTCGGCTTGGCTTGGGAGTGCCTTCTGTGTGGAGTCTGCATGTCCTCCCACGGTTGGGTAGCGCTCGAAAGACATGCGTGCGTAAATGGGTGTGCCTTCGTTGAAGGTTGGGCATCGAGCTGGCACCTCGGCATTTCGTAAAAATCTACTGCCAATCATTAGTGGACCGGAGTTCCACTGTGGCGACCCCTTACCAGGAAAAAGCAGAAAGAAAAACAATATATATATAAAGGTATTGCAAGAGTCCGAAATGATGAAAATAACATATTGACAGTATAGCCTGTTTAATATTTTGCAACTGTATTCAATGGAAACATCAGAATGAATGCCAGTTAGTAGTTCATTTCTCAAACTTGTAGCCTTGTAATCCAAAATGCAACAGTGGCACTCACTCTGATGTGGTTTCCTTCACAGCAGAGTCAAGATACAATGCTGCAATAGACATGTAGCAGCAACGGGGCTTTTCCAATACATGTTAATTCTCTTCCTGAATCATCAATTCACAGTATAGGTGCATTCAAATTACCTATAAAACACCATTTTCCTAACAAAATATCCACAAAGTAACCAATGATTACCTGAGTTCCATGTTTGAAATGCTGACTTTAGAATATATGTGAGAATGTAGCTTCTAATACAAATGAATATGTAAGCCTTACTAATTATGCTTTATGCATTTTCCAGTTGTTTACTGATTAAAGTGGTAGTCTGAAACGTGTTGTAAATGGCTATCGCATGGAATATAAAGTGTATGGAAGGACATGTCCTATGGAGTTACAGTGGTAGAGCAGACTAGACTTCCCTTGACTCACTGCACTTACATAAGTTCAACAGCTTAAAGCCACCTGCCACTATGCAAAGGCTGTGTAATTCACAGCAGTAAGAATGAAGGCTGGCACTTGGGAGATATTTACATTTGTTTCATTAAATCAAGATTTATTCAAGTAGCAGAATTAAAGCTTACAAACACAAGAGTAATGATGGACAAAGTTCCTAAATCAGGGATATTTTATTAAATGTTACTCTATTTCAAGTATAAATTTAATAAAACAACAGATTTTACATCAAAATGCATTTGCTGAGGAACAAAAACTTTGACACTTCAATATCTGCCATTAATGACTGAATGCAATTCTCAGTTATTTCTCACTAAATCAAAACTTAGGGCAAAAGTAGTGGGCAAAATCAAGGACGTTTTGCAAAGTCAAAGAAGTCGAAGATCTATGTTGACTTCTACCTGTCATTGCCAGCTTAATGACCAAAGCTGCTTGCTTTTTTTGGGGGGGTGGAGGTGGGGTGGAACTTGACAGACGTTTACTGTTTGCTTTGAGCTATTTGAGATTTATTCAGGCACCAAAACTGAAAACAGCTTATTCTTACCTGTTATAGTTGCTTGTTGACTGAAGTTGCTTGTGCTACTTTTTTTCATGGTGGTGAGAGTGGTAGGGGTTGTTGAGTCATTGGTTTGCTTTCCTTTTTCTAGACATCAGATAAGTGTTGTCTGAGCATCAAGAATAGATAAGAATCAATAATGAGAGCTGCACCTGCACCTTGAGTGTGTAGCTGATTATCCTTATGTGAGTTCTGAGCAGCATGCCTTTTGTTAAGTATTGTAGGAGGACCCACTCTATTGAATGGCCTTTTAAGGTAATGAATGGCTAGATTTTTTTATTCATTTGTTAACAGGGTAAATGGCACTTGACACAACTGTTCTTTTTCAGAATCAACCCAGAAGCACTGTCTGGTTAATTGACTTGCTCAGAGCCACACAGTTGGCAAACAGGAGGTAGAAAGTACAGTTGTGTACACTTACCATAAATGTAAATGTTGAAGTGTATTCACTGTTGCAGTCATTACATTTAGGTTATCTGCTTGCAGGTAGCCCTCAGTCGGCCTGATTAACAACGTCTTGGGTCCTGCATCAGTTGCTGTCCCTTCTTCCATGACGTCAGGTCGTCAGGTGTATAAAACATGCAGCCGATGCCATTACATCAGTTTTTCTTGCCCCAGATGTCAGGTGCCCCCCTAAAGGGGAGCAATTAAATATAAAAGTACAATGATATACCTCCAACAAAAAAGCTAATATACCAAAAAGACTTTTAAGCATAGTAAAGGAAAGTAGAGGTATAGCCAAGAGAAGTTAGGGGGCTGGAGGGAGGGTAACCAGGACTGAAACAGTGAATACACTCGAACGTCTACATTTATGGTAAGTGTACACAACTGTACTATGTTCTTCATGTTTCACTGTTGCAGTCATTACATTTGGATAGATTCCCAAAGCTGTGGTTGGGAGGAGGAATTTACTTAGCATTAGGACCAGCTATAAGACCCTGCAAGACTGCAGTGGCAAAGCCAGTTCTGGATTTAGAGAAAATTGGCAAATGGTAATGCTTGGCAAAACTATGTACAGAACTCCAGGCAGCAGCTTCTAGGATGTCCCTGGTAGGGACGCCTCTGAGAAAGGCTGTAGAGGTAGATGCAGCTGTGGTGGAGTGAGGTCTGATCCCCCTGGGGGATAAGTTTTCCATGGTGCTTATAGCAGAAATGAATGTAATGGCCTATCCATTTAGAAATGGTTTGCTTTGAAATAGCCTTCCCCTCTGCCCCTGCTGCAAATGCCACCAGCAGTTGTTCAGATTTCCTTTGAGGTTTAGTCCTGTCCAGGTAGAATCTGAGTTGTCTGTGCACTTCTAATGAATACAGTATCCATTCCCCTTTGTTCTGTGGATTGGGAAAGAAGGTTGGCAAATGAATGGACTGATTAAGAGCCACACTGGACATCACCTTGGGCATGAAGGATGGATTGGTTCTGAGGGACACCCTGTCCACATGAAAGATGATGAAAGGCTCCACTGCCATAACGGCCTGTAATTCAGATACCCTTCTAGCTGAAGTGATTGCTAAAAGGAAACCTGTTTTCCAAGAAAGAAATTTTAAGTCTGCAGTAGCAGCTGGCTCGAAAGGCGGTAGAGTGAGTTTCTCCAAAACAAAGTTAAGGTCCCAGGCTGAGGTTGGAGCTCTCCTGGGTGGTCTCAAATTTTTGGCCCCTCTGAGGAACTGCTTGAGCAGTGGATGAGAGAAGAGGGAAAGGTAATGTGTTATAATGGGCTGAAATGGCCAAGGCATGGATTTTAATGGAGGAAAAAGACAGGCCCTTGTGAAGCATCTCAGTTAAGTATTGGTAGTTCTGGGGAGAGGCAAACAGGTTTATATCTGGGCTCCCCCATTTGCTTGTCAACATGTTGAAAATCCTTGGTTCCAGTTTCCACTCGTGTGGGTCCATGAGGTTTCTGCTTAGTCCGTCTGCCAGTGTATTTAACGTTCCTGGCAGGAATTGAGCTTGTAGGTGCACTTGGTAGCTCAAGGCTGCATTCCACAATGCCATGGCTAGTCTGCAGAGGGGGTAAGAATGTGTACCCCCCTGCTTGTTTATGTGCCACATAACAGTAGTGTTGTCCATCTTTACCATTAGTTGTCCTGGAAGAATGTGGTCCTTGAAGGCTGTCAGAGCATTCTGTACAGCTGAAATTTCTTTTTGATTGATATACAGGTGCATTTGACTTGGGTTTCATTTGCCCTGGATGCACTCCCCTGCCAGGTGAGCCACCCATGCATAATCTGATGCATCTGTTGTTAGGGTTTGGGTAGCAGGGGGTGGTGTGAAAGGTAGTCCCTTGTTTTGGTGGCAGGCCTCTGCCCACCAAAGGAACTCTAGGTGTAGGCAAGGTATGATAGGAATCATTGCTTCTAGATCCTGAGAATGTTGACACCATAGGCTTTTTAGATACCACTGTAGTTTCCTCATATGCAGTTTTTCATATGGAATTAGAAGAATGCAGGTGGCCATGAACCCCAAGGCTTGCAGTATTTGTCTTGCAGATAACAGTGGCCACTTGTCTGAAGTAGTTGTCAAATGAGTTCGTTTCTCTGGCATGAGGTAGGCCATCTGGGAAGTTGTATTCAAGCTTGCTCCCAGGAATATAACTTGTTGACAGGATACCAGGTGAGATTTCTTTTTGTTTATTGTGTACCCCAGACAAGTTAGACCCCTTTGTACAAAGACCAGATGATTCAAAAGTATGTCCTGGCTTTCTGCCTGAATTAGACAATCGTCCAGGTATGGGTATATTTGAATATTTCTTTGCCTGCAAAATGCAATAACTTGAGCTAGGCACTTTGTGAATACCCTGGGTGCAGTAGATAAGCCAAAGGGCAGTGCAGAGAACTGATAGTGCGTGTAGCCTGCTTTGAAGAGTAGGTATCTTCTGCAAGATTCCCTGATTGGGATGTGCAGGTATGCTTCTTTTAAATCTAGTGTTGCCAACCAGGCATCTTTGCCTAGCATAGGAAGTAATTGGTGAAGAGTCAGCATCTTGAATTTTGGAATCTCCAAAAAGGTGTTTAGAGTAGACAGGTCCAGGATAGAACACCATGAATTGTCTTTTCTGGGTACCAGGAAAAGTCCCGAGTAGAAACCTTGTCTGTTTTCCTCTTCTGGTACCAGTTGAATAGCCCCCATGCTTAAGAGAGAAAGTACTTGTTTTTGGGCCTCTGCCCACTGATTTGGGGGTAGGTCCAGCCACCCGCTTGGTGTTGGCAACGTGTTGAAGTGAAATCTGTATCCCTGGGACACTATATTTAAAACCCATTTGTCCTGGGTAATGAGTTCCCAGTTCTTTGCATGAAGAGCAATCTTTCCCACCAAAGGGGCAGACAGTTGATAAGTACTTGGAAATTTTAAAAGGAAGTCATTGAGACAGTTTACCATAGAGGGGAGTCTTATTACTCCCAGATTTGGAAGTGGAGGCCCCCCACTGCTTTGTCCTGTGTGCCCCCTGGGACTAAAACCTGGGTTTTTGCTGTGTCTGGGTTTGGCTTGAGAAGACCTGGAAGGGGCTGGAAAGGACCAATTCTTAGAGGGCCAGTGCCTACTAAATCTAGGAGGGTTAACTTGTAAGAAATCTTTAACAGTTTGCATAGATTTAGCTTTATCTTCCATCTTTTTAAGAACTTCTGCAGCCTTGTTGCCAAACAGGCGGTCCTGATTTAAGGGAGCATCCAACAATTTAGCTTTAACATGATCAGGCAAAGATTGCTCCTTAAGCCAACCATGCCTTCTGAGTACAGACCCAGTAATAGCGGCCCTGCAAGAGGCCTCTAATGAATCAAAACCACATTGCAAAGTCTGTTTTCCAACTTGTTCAGCAGAATGCATTAAATCCTGTAATTCTTTATTTTCCCCACAGTCAGGAATCATCATCATTTTCTGTTTAAGCAGTCCAATAACATGTTGCTGATACCTTAACATATGAAACTGGCAGTTTAAATCCCTACTGGCCAAGGTTGCAGAAGTGTAAACTTTCTTACCCCATCTATCCAGCGCCCTGGAGTCTCTATCAGAAGGGGTAGGATTTTTAGCAGTAGAGGCCTTAATGCCCTTGGGCCCCTTGTGAAATAGTCTCTGGATCTGCAGTAGGATTTTTAAAAAGGAACTTGTGTGACTCAGGGACCCTGTAGTATCTGTCTGGTTTTCTGGGAGCAGGAGGCAAGGAATCAGGTGCCAAACTAGGCATCATCAACAATGTCTAGTACAGGAGGAATAGCTAAAGGCCTATGCTGGTAGGAGTAAGAAATCCCTAAGCCTCTTTTTTGAAACAGAAAAATCATGGCTTTCCCAGTGGAAATGCTCCCTTAAAGTATGTAAGGTTTCCCCAAAAGAATAATCCTCTGGAGGGGAAGCAGAGGGAATGGAGTCCTCTGAATCAGAATACTCATAAGTAGATAAGGGCAAATCCAGATCATCAAAAGAATCAGAAAAAACAGAATTCTGGTCAGAAGATTCATAAACCACTTCTGTCCTAGGCCTCTTAGAAAGGGGGGGTTGGCTACCCCTGATTAGAGTTATTAGATCTTCAGCCATTCTTATCATTTGTTTTTTAGGCATAGAGGCCTTAGCATGTGGCCTGGGCATTGTTTTTTTAGGCATGGTTTGAGATTTAGGCCTAAGAGAAGAAGGAGACATCGGTTTAATATGCAAGTCTGTAGGCCTGAATACACCCTCAGAAGCCGGTGCCTGCACAGTGGCTCCAGACCCATCCAAGGTAGAGACATCCGCGGGTTCCATAGTTGAAGTATCTCGCAGCATACTGGACTCCGAATGGGTCTCAGTAGAGGCCTGCTAATCCGAAGTAGCGGATATCAGGGGCTGCAAAATCACCTCACTGAGTACCGGCGAACTGGTGACTAGCTTAGGAGAAGTGTCGTCGGCAGTTTTGGACCTCGGCAGCCTGTCTCTGTCTTTATCTTTGCATTTTTTTCGGAATCCTGGTAGTCGGATGTCTAACCGACGACATTTCTGGATAATTAAATCGAGACCCAAAATATTTAGAGGTGAAAATATGCCGACGACGGATAGTGCGCTGATTAAATAAAGCACAAAACCGACAGCAAGGTATGTCATGGTCAGGGTCTAGGCAAGGAATACAGAATGAATGAAAATCTTTATGAGGTATGTGCCTTTCAAAAGTAATGCAATTATTAACTTTTACTGACATCGGTAAGGAGCAAGAAAAAGTTTCCCCAACGGGGTACTTAGCATTAGTTGAAGACTTCAGTTCTGAAACTCAAAAATGAAAATTTCAGGAGTCGGCCAACCAGCACTTGTGAACTGCTTCTGCTTGGGGCACCGCACAGCAAGAAAGACTGGGGTAATGGCGTCAGCTGCATGTTTTATACCCCTGATGACCTGACGTCATGGAAGAAGGGACAGCAACTGACGCAGGACCCAAGACGTTGTTAATCAGGCCGACTGAGGGCTACCTGCAAGCAGATAACCCAAATGTAATGACTGCAACAGTGAAACACGAAGAACATCAAATCAAACCCTGTACTGCAGACAACAGGGAGCAACTTGCTAACAGTGGTCTTTCTTAGACAGAAAATGATAACAAAGCATCATCAATGCAGAGAAGTTTGCAGTCTCTCACTGTCTGTGGTTTATACTTTGCAGGCTATCGCTGTCTGTGGCTTGTAAATTGCAGTCTATTGTTGTCTGTGGCTTGTACTTTGCAATCTATCACTGCCTGTGACTTGTAATTTGCAGGCTACCACTGTCTGTAGCTTGTAATTTTCAGGCTATCCATGTTTGTGGCTGGTACTTTCTGGCTTAAACTGCATCTATAGTGTACATTAGTCAGATGACAGTGGTTTTCTTCTTGTAAACGAAGAAAGAGGCTAACGTGAGTAGTTAGCGGAGAACTGAATTTTTAATATGGGGAAGTGCCCATTATTATTTAGGCTTTTTTTGTACCAATTTAGTAGAATGAAGTACTTGCCTATGTTAATGTATGATGTCACTTTACTGATATATACAGTCTTTTGTAGCAGTACTATCATAATATTTTTCATTATGCTACAGGAAAAGAAAACACATTTGCCCTGCATTTTAGATGTAATGCAGTAAATAGCATAATCAATTATGTTTTAACATGGATTCTGTACTTTATTTTTATGTTTTTATGCATCTGACATTGGCCAGTATTGTACCCTGGCAAGAAAATTAACCCAGAAACTCCAGTGGACCTCAAAGAGGAGTTTACAAACAGCCAATCAGTGGGAAAATGTGTTTGATGTGTTTGGATGCGCACACACACACACACACACACACACACACACACACACACACACACACACACACACACACACACACACACACACACACACACAATAGCACGTGCATACTCACACACCCAGTGACAGTGCCTTCTAACTTATGAAGAGGAAAGTCAAGGTAATAAGAAAAACTAAGCACCAACCAGATGCTTTTCAGTCAGATGACTATCAGATTTACCAGTTTTGTGGACGGTCTTTGCAGATAGGGGTGAAAGTCTAGCTGGTTGAGTTACATGTATGGGGCAATTAAGGTGAGAAACAAGATGCTAATGAGTCTATGTGAACATGACTAGTTTAGGCTTGATGTCACATGAGGTATGGCTGGTGCAAAAAATATATGAGAAATTTTTTTGAGTTTTCTGTCTTAGGGACCCCTAGCCTTAAATTAGAACTTACATTTTTTGAAGTTAGTCCTCCTGCTGGTGCATTGTCTAGTCTGGTTAGTATAATAATCCACAGACCTGCAAATTAACAAGACTATATATATTCTCTCCTATTTCACTCAGTCACAAACTATCTCACAGGGCTGAGCCTCTGGTCAGTACATCTGACCCTGATACTGTAGAAGATCTACCATAAGAGCCAACTCCCAAACATTTTCACTGTGAATTTTGCCTTTGTACAATAGCCTCTGGTCACTACATCTGACTCCTGTACAGCAGAAGCTCTGCTGCAAGGGACAACTCTCAAACATTTTCAGTGAAAATGATGTCTTTGTACAATGTAAGCACATTTAATTTGAAGACCCTTGCTGTGTATTAATTTCATCTGATCAAATATGTACCTCCCTTTGCTGGAAATATGTTTTTAACATCTGCCCCGAACAGAGTTGCCCTTGCACTCTAAGGACCACTTACTAAGTTGGCCACTGTCCTTTCTGTTGAACAGTAGATTACACTGCATATACCAGTTATTTAGTATTCTTGGCTGACAGGTTTCTGCATTCAAGAAAAGAAGGAAACCTGTTTTCCTTTATACTGCTCTGCTAATTGCTTTGTCTTGCTGTAAATGGATTACTCTCTGTTCTAATTTGACCTCCCTATCCTACCCACAATTCCCACCAACTCCTCTTACTCTACCTACTTCCTACACGCACATTACACTTGTGACTCCTATTCTCTAACCCTTCCAAACAACTACTCTGCCATCATGCACAAACTTCTTTTTCTTTTTACCTAATTCCCAACTTCCATTTAGTCTATCACCATTCCCAACTACCTTTCTCCTTCCTATACTGCTTTGCACAATATACGTTCATAGTCGCATGCCTCCTAACAACACCAATTTATTCTACATTGGATCTTCTACTTTTCCCAAGTAAACACTCACTTCTTCCCATTTTACCTATATTCTCACACTCTATCCTTTTAACTCCCTCATTCCTTACATTCCAGAGAAGATACTAGGATAATATAACTTGTATTCCTTCAATGAACATACTTCTGTTTTACCTACATTTTATCAGCTTTCAGACTCCAGCTCCATTAAGTATCCTTCCACCCTGCAGCTTTTTTTTGCCTTCTTGACCCCTCCTTCCCCACTACCTGCTAACTATAACATACAGATCCCTTTACTTAATCATGCTGCTACTCAGCTTATCCTCTATTCTTCTCCTGCTACTGGACCATCTTTCATCCTGCTATGACTCTATGATATCTCTCAATATTTTTCCAACTCTGTCCCAGCCACCTCTTCATACTTCTTCCCTACACTCTCCACACATCGCATGACCCTATTTAATGACGCCCCCTCAATTTTACTCCAAAGATAGACCGACTAACTCCATTTCAACTCACAACAAAACAAAATTAAGTGGAAAAATACTCTCCAAAAAGAACTATCAGTAATTCCCCAAAATACTAAAATCTTTCAAGGAGACATTCATCCTAATCCTCTTCCACATGCTGCTTTAACCCTAAAATGGTCAGCTCCCCCAACCCTGGCAATCTAACTTTTGCTGCCACAAATTTTAGAACCATAAGAAATAAAATTGCTGAGCTACATGCCTGGATTACCCAACATAAATCTAATATTCACACTGAAACTGAAACGTGGTTTAAACCCAGCATAAATAACTCCAAAATTATATCTCCCAGCTATAATACCATCCATAATGACCATATAAAGAGGAAAGGTGGTGGTATTGCTTTAATATTTCACAACTACCATGTTTCCCCTTAGAACAAACCACTACAAAAAATCCAGTTCAACACAGCTTCTGATTAGTTTCCTGAAATTAAACGATTACAAATACAGATTACTTTTCTTTATACCTCTTCGGGTGGCAATACAGCTACACTTGAAGATATCCCACACACGCTACCCATAACAATTCCACAAGAAATAATACTCTACTTGATGTAAATGTCAGTTAGTTGGACATAAACTCTAACTCCCCTACTCGTACATCTAGTGTGAACTTATTTGGTTTCATACAACTAATTAATAGCCCCACACATTATAGCAAGACATCAAATTCCCAGTTAGACTGGATCCTAGTATCAGACCCTAGCAAACACCACAACAGGTACAATGACTGTCTCAGT
This sequence comes from Protopterus annectens, assembly GCF_019279795.1. Classification (NCBI taxonomy): domain Eukaryota; kingdom Metazoa; phylum Chordata; order Ceratodontiformes; family Protopteridae; genus Protopterus; species Protopterus annectens. The sequence goes on from NC_056733.1 coordinate 559,083,315, forward strand.
GATCATCTCCTAATCTATACAACTAGACATCTCACACATCCGTTAAACAGCATGTTTATAAAACACCATACAACCTTTTGAAGTTTAACCCAGAAATGTTCATTACTAACCTATCATCTATTACCAGGAACTTCCTAAAAATCCTCCCCTTAGATGATGCTGTAAATAAATTCAATACAACTTTCCGGAATATCCTACATAGTCCTGCACCTCCTAAAAGGAAGAGACTAAAAACAAATAATTAAATTTGGCTATCCAAAAAATAGTAGAATGCTAATGCAGGACAGTGAAAAAGCATGGAAAGAATGGCAAAAGTATAAAACACAACAGTAGCTTGAAAACTTCAGAATGCTTTGTAATCATTCTAAAAAGCAAATTAATGAAAGGAAAAACTATAGTATAATAATAAACACAACCTTAAAACTTTCCAGACAGCCATTAATGAAATGTTGCATCCCAGCCATAAATTCAGCCCCAACTCCTCTCCCAGTAACTTATCACTCGAAACCCCAATATATGTCAACTCTTATTTCATAGATAGTATAGTATCTCTAACCAAGGATTGTCCAACATCTAATCTTAATCCTGCTTAGCAACCACATATCACCACATCCACTTTCACCTTCAAACCTGTGCCCACATCCAATATAGAACTACTCTCAAACTAACTCAAACCATGCTCTACTTCAGCTGATGACTTTCTAGGCAAATACCCTAAAAGAGCAGCCAATATAATTTATTTATAAATATATCAATCCAGGAATTCCACGTCCCCACTCTCAGGAAAAAGTCACACATTAAACCTCTGCTCACAGAAGGAAATTCAACAGAGATTACTAACTTTAGACCTATAGCAATCCTATCCCCCCCCCAAATACTTGAAAATATATTAAAAAAACAATTGCTAAACTATCTCCTGCAGGAAGAACTCCAATTCCCCACATAACATGGCTTCCATCCTTCCCATAGTACTAACACTTCCCTTCTAACCTATATAGATACTGTCCATAAAACTAGAAATAACAGCAAACTAGTTTTCTCCTTATCTCTAGACTTGTCTAAAGTCTTTGACACAGTTTGTCACAGCAAACTTCTGCTTCAAATAACTTTAGCACTTGACTACTGCTATATTCTTTCCAGAAATATATGAACTTACCACAGTAACATCAATATGTCAGAGCTGTAATTTATTTTTATCCAAATAAGGATTTCCAGATGAGTATCTGATGAACGAAAGCCACATCTCTCTCAGTCCACCCTTCTATGGTTCAAAAGCTACATATCCAATAGGCATCAGTCAGTAAAATGGCACTCCACTCTCTTCACACCTCCCAGTCACCACCGGTATACCACAAGACTCTGTCCTTGGTAGTCTTCTCTATAACATTCTTGCCAACACCTTCCACACATCCACACAACAGGCTTTTCTAATACAGTACGCATTTGCACATCTGACAATGTGGTATGCCTGCAAAGCTTTAACTACTACTTTTTTTCAAGTCCCTCTTTCATGAAAAAACAAAATTTAAAGTCCTATCTTTTGATAATACAACTACTGAAGTCACTTTTCATAGCAAATTATTAGGTATGATAGTGGATGATAATCTTCAATTCAACCTGCATATTCAAAATTGCATAAGAAAAACTAATCAAAAACTAGTGCTGCATTACAGAGCCAAAAACCTTCTCACTTACGCAAGTAAAACAACACTTGTCACTACTTATCTCCTCCTCTTACTTCTTTATGGTGTTTCCATCCTTACTAAACTTCAGGCATCACAAAAATCAAAACTTGAACAATGCTTTAACAAAGTTGTTAAATCTGCAGCGAATACTCCTTTCTGGACCCACCACCATATATAACTACCCCATCAACTAGCATATACACAGCTTCTTACCACTTATAATATTATCCAGAAGCCACCTGTATGTCCAACACTAAATAACATTCTATACAACTATGTTCCTAGTCAGTCATTATGACCAATAGCCAAAAAATTCCTGACTGTCCACAAACCTATCAAATCTGCTGGGCATTGTCTGTACTCATACCATGTTGCTAAGGCCTCAAACTCCTTACCTCTATGCATCTGGTCAATACCCTCCCTCCCATCCTTCAAAACCATTCGGAAAGACTTCCTAGCCAAAAGCTTTCTCTGTCCTTTCTCAACACCAGGATAAACTATATCCCTAAATGTGAACAAATGCCTATTCATAACTTACATCTCCTTACTCTCCCGTCTTCACACACTTCCTTCCTTCTATAAACTTCTCTCGCCTGGCCTTCTCTTTAAATATACCATAAGTCTGATTTTCTCTCACTTTGTAATGCAATTCCTGTTTGTATTATAATAATTTACCTAAACTTTTTCTATAAACCCATTAAAATTTCTTGAACTTTCTCTAACTATTAATCCTTGTCATATAACTTGTTTCTATTCTTAACCAATGTTTTCATATTATGTCTAATTTGGCATAACTATTTAAACTGCATTTGTTTTTTGTATTATTTTTAAACAATGTAAAATTACTGTTCTTAAAATGTTTTGTAATACTTTGGACCTTTCCCCCTGGGCCTCCACTGAAAATGCACTGTTACCCAGTTGGACTTTCCCAGTAATCAAATGTCAATAAATAAATAATATTGTATATACTATATCGATATAAAGTATAAGCATCCACTATGAGTCCTTGAAGCCACACATCCTACTTCACAAGCCCCAGAAATCATATCCTGAAACTTGAGTACATATCTGTCCATATGAGATGTGCCTGAGACTGTGAGATTTGCAAGTAAAGCAAATAAAAACAAGAAAGCATTTTTTTTCTTGCAGGGAGCGGGGCTGGGGGTTGGGGTGGCAGGCAAGTCTCCCTGAACTTTCCAACCCCTTATTTTATTAGTCTTACATCAAACTCACTACATGTTCTGGAAAGGATGAGCACATAAAAAATACATATACATATATTATATTATTATTACCATTATGCTAATAGTTTTTACTGAAGATATATATACCAATGCATTTTTAATGGATATACCTTCTTATAATAGTGAATACATTAAAATTATGTGGGGGGCTGTGCCCCACCACACACCCCCCTTACTTAATATTCTCACTCCAGGATTGCACTGCAGTGGGGCAGGGGCTACATTCCATTTTTGACCAAATGAACTTCGACTATATGAGCTTTCAGTCAAGTGAGCTTTCAGTGAAGTGCAATGCCTGGTATCATTTTCGACTAAGTGTAATTCGACCAAATGTATGGAATCCGTGTGAATATATGCAAAAATAAACTGCTCCTGCCCAATGCTGACAGCAATAAATGAGAATTTATTATCCTGAGTTGTGAAACTCTAACAACTGTGACATGAGTGACCTCATACTGAGAAACAGTGTATAAGCACATACATGCACATGCAAGCACATATATATATATATATATATATATATATATATATATATATGTATACATATGCATTTTGAATTATCAGTCATGAGCCAGTGAAATCTGACTATGTGAGACTTCGGAACAGGCTCTAACATTGGTTGATGAATTACAGCTTGATGAAACTTATTTCAGTGAATCACCGTACACCCATCTATATATAAATGTATACATGCACACACACACACACACACACACACACACACACACACACACACACACACACACACACATGCACAGACATAACAAATATATAAAAGTTAAATATACCATTTCTTTTGACATCAGTACTTGGCTATTGATATATTCTTTCCAGAAATATGTACCATAGTAACAGCAATGTGTCAGAGCTGTAATTTATTTTTATCCAAACAAGGATTTCCAGATGAGTATCTGATGAACAAAATTTAAAAGGTTTGCACCCTTAATATTAGAAAATATACATTATACTCTAAATTAAACACATGCATAAGTCATTGGAAAATAAACTCCTGTAACCATACCGTACTGTCCTCCAAATACTTATGCCATATTTCAGCAGTAAGTCCAGAACTAGTGTCTGTTGGTATGTCTGGATATACTATTGTGTGGTTTACAAGTGCTGATAAGTGAGTTCTCACTGTGGACAGATGTCTGCAATATGCAAGCCCTAGATAAAAAGAAACAATGCAAAATGTCAACATCAGACTTGAGAACAATACAATTAAAGTTAACAACCCCACTAATTTCTGAAAGTATAGCAGAACATTTCTGTAAAAACAGAAGAAAGTCATGCTGTATTTGTAACAACTGTGGATGAAACAAGTTTCTGTTCAGGAACTAATAAAGCAAATAAAGAATTATACCTCTTAACTCTTCCATTTCTTTCATTATTCATTTCTGAAGACTACACACAGTGCATAAATATCAAAACAGCTCAAAGAGATCTAACAATAACATATTTGCATATAGACTGGGTTGAGACTTGAAAGTAAATGCAGGAGGGTTTAATACATTACTGAGAACAGACTATTGTACAACTGTTCAGTATTACCCAATCAGAAAGCTAGTGCTAACAAATACAGCAATGGCCAGTCACAAAGGTAAAGCTAACAAAATCTACCATACGACAGTTCAGCACTTCAGAAAGGAAGTGCTAACAAAGACTTTTGTACAACGGTTCAGGACTGGCCAATCAGAAAGGTAGTGCTAACAAAGATTTTTGTACAACAGTTCAGCACTGGCCAATCAGAAAGTTGGTGCTAACAAAGACTACTGTACAACAGTGCAGCACTAACCAATCAGCAGGGAAGTATTTTCTAATATCAGCACCAAACACTTTTGTACAGTATATACACTTAGTACAGCAACACTTGAGACACCCTTCTATTTGATGTTTATGTACATTCAAAGGCTTTTGGAAATGCATTATCAAATGTCAGTCTTTCACAACTTTTAACAACAATTTCAAATCTCTGGTCTTATTAATGAATAGAATGTTATGCAAATGACTGCACACCAGTTCTGAGGTCAAGAGCTCAAGTTGTCAGAGGCTGTTTAATTATCTCCTTATACTCCTGTCTCCCTAAGCAACAGTGATGTAACGGCACTCCAATGTTGACACCTACAGTTGTTTCTGACTGTCTTATTGGCCACTGATGGTGTAATGCAGGTTCATTATCATTTTGCTGTCTACCACTTCTTTATACTGCCATATCTGTCCAATGCACATAATGTCATTTCTTTCTCATGCACAGAACTGTCATATTTTTCTAATGCCCAAGGTCAGCTACAGCCTCATCTCTGAAGAGATCGCTTTCCCATTATAAGCATATGATGCACACAATGACTGGATTTCAAATCTTGCTGTATGCAGCTCTGAGGTTCATAGGTTCATAGGTTCATAGGTTCATACTAGGCTATCTGCCCTAGGGCATTTATAAGCCTAGCCAGAGTGTGTTTGGCTTTCGCCACCCATTTTAAATGAATTTTGCTATGCCCTTTTTTGAGGTTAGTATACTGTGCCTCTGTCTAACAGTGACATAGAAGTGATACCCTGGGTAAACCTACTATCTCCCATCCACTCATCAAGATTCCTCCTGAAGAGAGTCAATGAGGGACTCTGCCTAACCTGGACTGGGATTTTATGCTAGAGTGAAGGGAGCCTCTGGGTTATGAATCTGTCTCTCCAGCATGTCCTATTTATTTCAGTGCTGAGGTTCAAGTCTCTCGAGCGCGTAGCTCGATGGGATTTGGATTTTCTGAGGTGCAGCATGTCCATTAATTCCGGGTTGGACATGGCTTTATACGTCAGGCACAGATCGCCTCTGAGCAGGCGGTATGCCACTGAGTAGAGCTGGTGTTTCTTTAACCGGGCAGCATATGGCATCTGTTTGAGCCCTTTGATCCTCTTGGTGACGTACTTTTGGGGTCTTTCCAGTTGCTGCAGGTGTCTGGTAAGGTACATCCCAAAAGGGGCATTGTACTCAATTATGGGCCTGATGAGGGATGAGTAAAGAGGCACGATGACCTCCCCTAATCTAGATGTGAATCCCTTCATGATTAGGTGGGCTATATAAAATGTTTTTCTAACCACTTTGGCCACGTGGTTGTCAAATGAGAGATTGCTATCAACTTGGGTCCCCAGGTCCCTAATTACTTCTTCTGTACTTAATGGAATACCACCTATGTGGTAATTTGTGGGCACTTTGTTTTTGCCAAAGGGGATGACTAGACACTTTTTGGCATTTAGCTTGAGGCCATGGCTCTGGCACCAGTTGTCTGTTTCTATGAGGCCCTTTTGTAGGATGCTTGTGTCGGCTGGAGAGTCTATTATGGAGCCCAGTTTGCAGTCATCTGCGAACTTGGTCAGCCACAGTCCTTCCATGTTAGCCTGTACCTCCGAGAAATATATACCGAACAAGAGAGGTCCCAGGACTGAGCCTTGTGGGATGCCACTTGTAACTGGTTTGGAGTCTGACATGGCTCCAGCAATTCTAGCCATGTGGGTTCTGTCCTTGAGCCAGTTTGCAACCCATCTAGTGACATAGGGGTTTATATTTAAGCTGGTGAGCTTATCTATAATGCCCGAGTGGGGTATTGTATCAAAGGCTTTTGCAAGGTCCAGGTAGGCTGTGTGGACCACCTTCCCCTCGTCAATGGCCTTGGTGACTGCTTCAAAGAAATTGACCAGGTTTAAGAGGCAGGATCTGCCCTTAACAAAGCCGAACTGGGTAGGATCCAGTGTCTGTAGGTCCCCAATATCTTTATTTATGAGGTCCATGATGATCCTTTCCATAGCTTTGCATACCAAGCTAGTCAAGCTTATGGGGCGATAGTTTCCAGGATCCATTGAGGCACCACCTTTGTGGAGAGGGACCACTGTTGCTGTATGCCACTCTTTGGGTACATATCCTGTAGTAAGGCTGAGATTGAACAGTAGTTTTATGTTTGGGTTTAGTTCTTCTTGGAGTTCATGTAGGACGCAGCCCGGGACACCGTCTGGTCCCATTGATGCTGTGTTTTTTGCTTTGGAGAGGGCAGCTCTGACTTGAGCATCTGAGATGTCAGGGGGGCAGCACTCTGCTGGGATAGATATTTGCCCTTTTGGTGGGGAAGGGGGGAGAAGTTTGTGCTGAACCTGTCAGCTAGGATGTTGGCAATGTCTGTGGGTTCGGTGTATTTTTTGTCATTTTGGACTAATTCTGAGCATATCTGGGAATTCCCACCCAGGTTCCTAACATAACTAAAGAAAGCCTTGTGATTATCCTTAGTGTCCTTTGTAATTTTTCTCTCGAAGCTGGCCTTAGACAATTTTATGAGTGCCCATAGTTTTTTGCTAATACTGATCAGAGATGCCTTCCCTTTTTGGGATTTTGCTCTATCATGTAGTAGCTTCCTCCTTCTATTGTATAGTTTGTTTATGGCTGGGGTCCACCAGACAGGATGCCTAACTTTGGAGGATTGGGTCTTGGTTTTATTTGGGATTGCATGAACCATGCATTCCTGAAGGTGTTCATAGAATGCGTTTATGAAAGATTCTGCGGTCTGGGCCATATTTTCCACAGGCCCGGGGGCTTTAAAGGATTCCACCTCGGTTTTGAGGAGTGTGAAATTTTCTTTAGAGAAGTTTTTCACTGAGGTTTTCTGGGTAGGGGCTGGGGTCAGGATGCGAATATCTAGTGAGATTAGTTTATGGTCTGATCTTAACAGTGAGGGATACACTTCTGGTCTGGAGCATAGAGTCCCCATGTTGGTGAGGATCAGGTCCAGTATGTTTTCCCCTCTTGTGGGAGTGGCAACAAGTTGTTCCATAGCATTTGAATTTATAAATTCTAGGAACCTTTGGGCTAGGGTGTTGGAGCTAGAGTAATGCTCCCAGTCTATGCTAGGGTAGTTGAAGTCGCCCAATATAATGGTGTTTGGAGAGACCTTCATATTTTCCAGTGTTCTCAGGAAGGCCAAGTGGGGTTCCTGGGTTTGGGAGGGTGGTCTGTAGCAGGCTATAAACTGGAAGGCAGTTTTACCCACTGTTAGTTGCACATGGATAGTCTCTGATGCTTTGTGCTGTGCCACCAACCTGGAGGTGTGGGTATCTTTGATGAATATTGATACTCCCCCTCCTTTTGTGGTTCGGTCCAAGTTTTGAGGCTGAAAAACATGGTATGAGGTATAACCTGGTAGTGCTGGATTGCTCTCGGGAGCCTTGAACCAGGTTTCTGTTACTGCACAGATATCGATGTTCTCCATGCTAAGGAGAGTTTTGAGTGCGTGCATCTTGAGGTTTAGACTTCTGGCATTTAGTAGCATTACTCTTAGTTTCTTATCCCTTGTGATACCTATAGAGGTGGGTTGGCTTTTGAGCCTTGCCTAAAAAAGGCACTATGGGGGTGGCAAGAGCCTTTGCCAATATCTGAAAGCCCAGGGGTGACAGGTGCAAACCGTCCCTAGTGAAGCATTGTGGCTTGTCGAGCATGTCATCCCAGGCAGACAGGCATTGGATCCCCTTTGAATGACACCAATACTTAAGCCAATTGTTGAAATTGATCATCTTGTCTTCATATTGTGGCATCATTCTTGGTGAGGGTAAGATGCTACTCAAGGTCAGGGTCATACCGGCCTGGGCTACATGCTCAGAGAGCTCCTCTATGTCTCTTTTCATGTAGTCCAGGAAGGTACATCTCAGGTCATTCACACCAGCATGAACAATGACTGAGTCATATTTGTACTTGCCTTGGAGTGACCTGAGTGCTTGTGTTATGTGGCGATCCTAGCACCCGACAAGCAGCTCACCGTGACCTTCTCCTTGTTCAGCCTGGTGAGCGGGACATCAGTGTGCCTGATGATAGAGTCACCTATTACAAGTGTATCAGGTGTGTTGTTTAGCCTTAAGGGCTGTGACTGTTTGGCACACTGGCTTTGTGAGCTATGTGTTGCACGTGTTTTGTTTTGGGGTAGCGGTTGCTTGGGTGTCTGCTTTGGAGGTCTCTGCTGCTTAGGCAGATTTTTATTTAGAGCCTCCGAGTATGTTTTTGTGTGTTTATGTGTTTGGTTTGCTGTCGTGGTAGGTCTATGTGAGACTGGAATTGTAGTGAGTGTGGTTTCCTTCTCCTCCTGACTGATTACGCCAGTACTGAGTTGAGAGAGCTTAGCCTCCAGTTTGGCTATATGGTTGCATCTCTCACATGTGTTGGAATTTGTTTGGAGGAGGACAGGGTTGTCTTTGTACATGAGGCAGTTGTAACATTGTCTCAAGATTCCCAGATTCACCAGCTGGACCGGAGAGGAGATTGACAACTGACCTTTGGACATGCTAAAATAGTATTGGGAATTCCTTTATAATTGAAAAAAAGGGCCAATGGGGAACAAAGTACTCAAGGGGAGTTTGTGAGGGTGTAGTGCTTTTAATTTTTTAGTGCTGACTTATATAATTACTTTAGTGAGCAAGTGCCAGGCTTTAGAGTGGGAATAGGGTGTTTATTATGAGAACTAGATATGTTCTAAGGGAAAAAGTGAAGAGCAGACTTTGTGGAGCCGAGAATGGTTTAAACCCAATTAAGCGGCGCTGCCCGATGCTGCGCTATATGCAAAATCGCATAAAGCAGCTAAAGCGGGTTTTATACAGGGGACTTGAAAGAGCTAGAAATTGGCCCAAAACAGCCAATAGACTACCAGATTCTTGTGCTGGGAACACTCCTCCAGGGATAGATAGGCTGCTCCAAGCTCTCCACTGCCACTGGTGAACAAAGAAGCCTCCCTTTATCCAAGAAAGGAAATGGGCAACACAGGAACTTTCCAAAAGTCCAGAATACAGCAAAGCCTGTATTTGGACTACACTAGGTCAGGAAAGATGGGAAACAAGGATCATTTTTTTTTTGCAACAAACATCAGGAAAATGCAATAAATATGTAACACAGGCTAGCACACTTGAGTGTGTAGCCTCAACAGGTAAAAGCAAAAAACAGGACAAACTTTAAAAGTGCAGGTGCAAAAACAACTTTAAACAGTTTAAAATAGTTCAAGAAGCAGAAATACTTGCAGTTTAGCTAGATCGGACAGTTGCCCAGGTAGTAGCAGGAAAACAAACACTTTCATCAGGTTAGCAGTTGCTCTTTTAGCCTGTCTGCTGCTAGCACCACTCTGCAGGACCACAAGGAGCTTGGCTGAGTAGTAACAAGCGCAAAAACCGCGCCAAAGTGGGTTTTATACAGGGGGACTTGAAAGAGCTAAAAATTGGCCCAAAACGGCCAATAGACTACCAGATTCTTGTGCTGGGAACACTCCTCCAGGGATAGATAGGCTGCTCCAAGCTCCCCACTGCCACTGGTGAACAAAGAAGCCTCCCTTTATCAAAGAAAGGAAATGGGCAACACAGGAACTTTCCAAAAGTCCAGAATACAGCAAAGCCTGTATTTGGACTACTCTAGGTCAGGAAAGATGGGAAACAAGGATAATTTTTTTTTTTTTGCAACAAACAGACTACCAGATTCTTGTGCTGGGAACACTCCTCCAGGGATAGATAGGTTGCTCCAAGCTCCCCACTGCCACTGGTGAACAAAGAACCCTCCCTTTATCCAAGAAAGGAAATGGGCAACACAGGAACTACCAGATTCTTGTGCTGGGAACACTCCTCCAGGGACAGATAGGCTGCTCCAAGCTCCCCACTGCCACTGGTGAACAAAGAAGCCTCCCTTTATCCAAGAAAGGAAATGGGCAACACAGGAACTTTCCAAAAGTCCAGAATGCAGCAAACCCTGTATTTGGACTACTCTAGGTCAGGAGAGATGGGAAACAAGGATAATTTTTTTTTCTTTTTTGCAACAAACAGCAGAAAAATGCAATAAATTTGTAATACAGGCTAGCACACTTGAGTGTGTAGCCTCAACAGGTAAATGCAACAAACAGGACAAACTTTAAATTACAAGCGCAAAAGTGTGCTAAAGCTGGCTTTAAAGCAGGGGGTTAGAAAGAGATAGGAAATGGCCCAAAAAGGCCAATAAGCTACAGGTCACTGGGCTGGAACCACTCCTCAACGGACAGATAGGCTGCTCAGAGCTCCCCACTCTCACTGGTGAACAAAGAAGCTTCCTCCTATCCAAATAAGGATATGGGCAACACAGGAACTATGACACAGCCCAGAGATCAGCAATACCTGAAGACTGGACTATTCTAGTTCAGTAAAGGTGGGAAACAAGGATTTTTTTTTTTTTTTTTTTGCCACTGTAACACATACGAGGGAAACATTTACTTGGAGTTTAGTTTTCTGGCAGCACTATGGTGCCCTGTCTGCTGTAACCATTTAGTACATACTGATATCCATGTGCTTTACACAAACTTGCCTTTTGGATGGGTATAAAAAGGTGAAGGTGTCTAGCTATTTAGTACCCAGCACTGATATTGACAGTCACGTCCCACTAAATAAAAATGTACTGTCTACGCTGCACAGCACACTATCTAGACATGAGTCCTGCTATAGCAATACCTCATCCCAAATAGCTCATACTTACTCTTGTCTGCAGGGTAATAAAGGCAACTGCTTCTTCTAATCCCTTATTCATTCACCAGCTGAGTATATTACCCCTTATATAAAAAAGCAGCAAATACTGTAAAATATATATTTTCACCAAACAAACACTACATATATCAGATATGCCCATATGGATGCACACTTATGCATGACTGTTATGTAACATGTTAAGTCAGTAGTAGTTATGATCAATGTACCCAAGATGCCGAGAAGAAATCCCTGCCTATCACTGCCATCATCAGTTGAATGCAGAGTAGAAAGCCCTGCCCATCATCAATTTCATCTAAAATATTAGCTACATATGAGAATAAATAACATGAAGTCTTAAAATGAAAACAGCAATTCTGCATACATATATATATATATATATGTTTTTGTAGGAAAGCTACACCTCACGTTTTCTACATTTTCACTAAATATACTGACTCTGAGAGTTGCTATATGTTGCGCTTATTTCAATAAGAAAAAGTATTTCCTTCAACTTGAAAAAATAGTAGCTGATATATATTAAAAAAATATGGATAGTGGAAAGTGCTTTTGATAAACGTGTACTTTATAGCCTGCTGTAAAACAGTAAATAATATCCAGTAGTAAGTGTAGATGATGGGGAATCCAGGACTCCATAGTAATGTACTTACACATCTTTGAGGATTTTTCTAAATGTTCTGTAATACCTTTAGTATTTATTTGCAAACACATTTAACAGAAACTGAGAGTGCAAGCAAGCAGCAAGCAAAATATTATTCCCAGATAGTCAGCCTTGAGTTAGACACAGTTTTATCAATCAGAAATGTTGTGTAATACTTTGAGATGGGATCATTTATTTTATTTAGATGATGCACAGAAGACAAGAAAGGCTATGTTTCTCAACATATTAGATAGAAGTGGAATGCACATCACTTTCTGGAAACTGATAATTCTAGGACTCTAAACTCTGAACAACAGAGATAGAATGTGCAGCATTTCAGAAATACCACTCAACACATCCAAAAAGAGCAAGTATACCACAACTCAAAACTCTCTAGACTGTGCAATCTGCAAAAGAGATAATGCAACTAAGGGCTGCTATAGGAGCAAGTTTACAATCTATGTGCATGCATGTAGAATCAAGTACATTATTTATTTAATTAGTTTTGTTCCTGTACCCACCAATAGTGATGCTCAGGTAACTGGGTTCATGTTCAGCTTTCAAACTGGTGCCTGATGGAACTGGCTGGGAATGACAGGAGTCAGTGGCAGCTGTCAAATATGCTGTGGGTATTGTCACAAATTGTGACAGTTGTTTAATGTATACAATTTGTATTTTAGATGTATTTCAAAAGAATTACTTAATATGTTTAATAGGTATTGCGACTTATAAATTAGTATAATGACAATATGTTGTATATTGTAACACAACCACCACTGATTTCCAGGTACCTTCGCTCCCAAAGAACAGAATAAAAATATATCACAAAAACAGTGTAGGCAAGGCTCCAGGTTCAAAAACAGTAGATTTAATCAAACATAAGTGCTTTCACCAATAGCTTCATCAGGTGTAATATCAAACACTTAAAACCACATCAGTTTAAATACAAAATTAAAATCACATGACATAATACTTTACAAACTTAAAGGAACATGACATATATAAAAAAAATATATATATATATATATATATATATATATATATATATATATATATATATATATATATATATGTATATATATATATATATATATATATGTATATATATATATATATATATATATATATATATATATACATTATCTTTACAAAAATGCAACATATATACCTCTATTTAAATAAAATCTATTGAGCACAGCCACAGAAATAATATTGAAAATATATATCCTGCCTACTTATTTCTTACGTAATGGTCTAGATTTCAAGGTAGGTCTCAAAGGTATAGTCATTTAATCCATGGCCAGCATTAGCCCTCAGTCTTATAATCCACTGAGCTTCAATTTCTTCTGTTTTCAATCTAGTATCTCCTCCCCTTTTATTTTCAAAGTTCATTCCTATAACCATAAAACTGAAACAATGCGTAACATCAGTGTTGGCAACATGTTTTGCCAGAGCATTAAACATACTCCTCTTACCTACATGGTATAGGTATTCCCTAATCCTGTCTTTCAACATTCTGACATAAAATTTGGTGCAGACTTTGCACACAGTCAAATATACCACATGCATGCAGTGCAAGTGGCCCTAATATTAAATTTAAACAATTCACCTGTGCCTGGGTGCAAAAAAACTGGTACTACTATTGATATATGAACAAAAAGAACATTTCCTACAAGGCATGGTACTTTCTTGTATAGCAGATTTATTATTTTCTCTTGGAGTACACAAGCGTCTCCTAAGTGACTTTTTTTTTCTGAAAAGAAATTGTGGAACAGATTCTATAAATCTGCTAACTTGTTCGTTCATTGTCAATATGTTCCAATTTTTCTTAATAATACCAGTATACTGGTTAATATTACTTGAATATGAGAATGACATCCTTAGTTTGTTACTCCGTCTGTTGTAGGAATTATTTATGTCTTGTATTGTTTCAGAGTAATAAGGTTTGGCTCTAGTAGTTCTCATATCCAAAACATTTGATATGCCTCTACGTAGCATATCTCTTTCATATCCCCTATTTATTAACTCCATACCAGTGGTACATATCTGTTCTTGGAACTCTATATTGCTAACATTGAGCCTAGAAGCCCTGTAGAACTGATTTTGGACAACATTTCTGAAAATATACTGCAGATGCATACTTTGCCTGTTGAGTAGATGGTTAACTCGATATGTTTTCCTATAAAGTTTAGTACTCAACATATTATTATCATCTTTATACACAGTTACATCTAAAAATCAATACTTGTTTCTGACCATTGTGCTGTAAAAGTCAGAAAATTTGTGCTATTGTTTAAATAACATACAAATTCTGTCAGCATATCAGATGTGCCCCCCCCCCCATGCACTAATAGCTACACCAATGTAGTGATGGCCACATGGGAAAGTGAACATTTAATAGGAGGTCCATTCAATACCTAAATTTTATTTTTTAGGAGGTTTGTGGATGACCTCTTCTTGTTATGGGGGGGGGGGGATGTCATTGTTTATAATTTCCACTGGAATTTTTTCCATGGTTTTGCATATAACACTAGTCAGACTTATGGGTATATATGGCTAGAATTGTCCACAAAAGATATGAATTAATTTTATTCATGGTAAACCCTTCATGTACATTAAAAAAAATATTGTTTTGGTTAATGAAAATGAATCTGAAAATCACCACAGTGCAATGAAGCAAAGGAGCAACAACAAGGCTTTCTTTAAATAAATAAAAATATATAGGCTTTATCAATGAAACGGTGAGCGCTTTCGTGCCTCCTGGCACTTCATCAGACAACTGAATTCTAAAATCATACCATACAAATTGGCTTTTCATTCATTACATCATTCCTAGCTCATCCAATCATTTGTCTGCATTGATCAGGTAACAACTACATAAATAATGTTGTGTATAGTACAATCTATGCATATATATATATATATATATATATATATATATATATATATATATATACACAATTACGTTTGCACAATCTAATCTATCTTCACATAAAACAAATTCAACATATTAAAACATTATTACAAAAAAATAAAATCTCAATAAAATACATCCTTGAACATCATATTTCATATTTGCAATTGTTGAGAAACGTCAATAGGAGGCAGCAGAACTGCTGATCCAATCAAAACACAGAATTCTCTACCCTAATAACTCTAGTGCTTATTCTTAAAGTGAACTTCAAAACGTCTTACAAAAACTTAAATAGTGACTAACCAATAAACAATTTGTATCCCTATAACTTTCATTTATGCTGGTACATTCATATATTGCTAAAAACACGTTTTAATATTAAAGTCAATCAAGTGATTCACAGATGGGGAATTCTTATTGCAACTCATTACTGACGCTTATCTTAGTAATGTATATGGAAATTCTCCATTGTTGTTTAATAATCCTAGTGCTTCAACGGTCTCTCTATCATAAAGGGTTTTAGCGACACTTTTTCATTAAGTCTATGCTGTATTCTCTCAGAATGGGAGTGGAAACTTCAAAAAAGCATTAATTTCCATGCTATTTTCAGTTTTCCTTACTTTCCTCTGAACATCTTGTGTGGCGGTTACTGCTTCTCCATTCATGTTTGGCGTCATCACTTCTCTCTGCTCCTTCCTCAACTTTCCAGTTGATTGATTACTACTGGACGGTGGAGCTACTACCGCCGTTTGAATTGATTTCTCTCATTCCTTCAGTACTCTCGCCTCTTTGTTAACAGATTGGCTATTTGTGGGGGTTTGGTCCATATTGCCTGTTTCTATTGGTCTACTCGGCAAGGCAAACACCTCCCCTCTTTCATAGTCTCTAAGGTCTCGTTATAATTTCTTCTTTTTGCACACCTGTTCTTGCAGGTGCTGTTTGAGCACAAAGAACAAGTGTACAAAAAGAAGAAATTAGAATGAGACCTTAGAGACTTTGAAAGAGGGGAGGTTTTTGCCTGGCCGAGGAGACCAATAGAAACAGTAAATATGGACCAAACCTCACAAATAGCCAATCTGTTAACACAGAGGCAAGAGTACTGAAGGAAGGAGAGAAATCAATTCAAACAGAGATAGTAGCTCCACTGTCCAGTAGTAATCAATCAACTGGAAAGTCGAGGAGGGAGCAGAGAGAAGACGTGATGATGCCAAACATGAATGGAGAAGCAGCAACCACCACACAAAATGTTCGGAGGAAAGTAAGGAAAATTGAAAACAACGTGGAAACTAATACTTTTTTGAAGTTTCCACTCCCATTCTGAGAGAATACGGCATTGCCAAACCAGCAGAATTGAGCCAGGAAGAGGAGGAAGTCATCAGAAGATCAAACAGAACCATGCATACAGATGAAGAAGCCGTGGCAGTTCATGAAGAGGGACTACTACATAATATCTCCAATTATGTATTGACACAAACTGAATTGTCTTTGTTGCAAAAGGGTTTATCTTTTGTACCAGCTTTATATATGGACAATATTGAGTTTGTGATTGATGTCAAATTGTTCGATAGAAATGTAATGTTAAAACTACTATATGGTGCTACTGACGGTAGCAATGTCAATGGTTTTAAAAAAAAAGTCAACATATGTTCCACCTATGCATCCTTTGTTAACAGCTTTTGAAAGGGCATGTGAGAGTGATTTTTTGAAAATGACACAAAATGTAAACAGAAGTCATAGCTTCTATAATTTAACAGCATTAAAGCGTCAAGCTGTGAAGAGGCTACTAGAGAATGTTGTAATAGTCATAAGACCTGCCGATAAGGGGGGGGGGGCGCTACCATGACAATGGACAGAAAAGAATATCATAATAAAATTTTAAATATGTTGAATGAGAATGATACTTATGTGTATATCACAGGTGAACTGCTGGATAAGGTGATTAAGAAGGTTCACATTGACCTCTATGATTTCCTCGTGAGTGGGGTAGTTACACAGGAGATGTATGATTATTTTTTGATTGAAACACCAGTGGTTCCTACATTTAGAGGGCTCCCTAAGATTCATAAGGATCCCTTGAATCCACCCCTCAGACCTATCATGTCCAACAGGGGATGGGTAACGGAAGCTATGTCCATCTTCTTAGAAAACAGTTTGAGATCAATCGTGAATAAGGTAGTAACTATTGTTAGGGATACCAAATAATTTTTGGAGACATTAACCGAATATGTTTTCTCTGACTGTTATGATCAGAATTGTATATTAGTCACTTTAGATGTGACGTCATTATTTACACCAATTCCGAATGATATAGGGATAGAGGATGTGAGTTTGTTTCTTAGTAAAAATGAGATAGAGGGGATAAAATTTTGATGTTGTGTTTATTATTAGAACTAGTCTTGAACAATAATGTTTTTTCATTTGATCAGAAATATTATCTACAAACGAAAGGAGTAGCAATGGGAACATCATGCGCTAACTCCTATGCACATATAATGATGGCACATTGGGACAGCAACTATATTATAGAAGTAGAAGGAAGGAGATGGTACATTCCCTTCTATAAAAGGTTTGTAGATGATGTTTTTTTAATTTGGACTGGGATGGAAGAACAATTACAGGGGTTTATAGAGTATGCTAACAACACCACTTATTTTTTTAAAATTTGTAGGTAAGTGGAGTGTAGATATGATAGACTTCCTAGATGTTATGCTATTTAAAGAGGTAAGTGTAATACATTCAGACATGTTTAGGAAAGAATTCAGGAGGAAGAGTCTCCTGCACCGCACCAGTATGCACCCACCGCATGTGTACAATAATATAGTCCATGGTCAGGGACTTCGCATTTCCAGACTTACTAGTATGGATGCCAGTTGTGAAAAGGCATTAAAGGCACTAGAAAAAGAGTTATCACAGAGGGGTTACAGGAGGGATGAGTGTGAGAAGTTAAGTGATGCATGATTTATTAGTGGGGACGAAAGGGTAGGCCCTATCTTAAAGGAAAGAAAGATATGGAACAGCACACTGAGATTATAAGATGAAAGAGGTCAGACAATAATTGCAGGGCAGTGATACCTTTTTCAAAAAATAATAGAGCCATACATGATATTATTAAGAGGAATTAGGAAATTCTACTAGTTGATGATAAAATAAGAAATATAGTTGGAGACAAGCCGAGATATTCCTATAGAAATAATAAATCCCTTAAATGGTTACTTTGTTATGAAAAGGAGATGGATACTAAGGTTGAATTAGATAGAAGAGGGACCTTTGGCTGTAGATGTTGTAATTTTTGATCATATATGGCAGGTGACAACAAGTTTATACATCCTACTACCCATAAAATATATGTATTCAAACATTTTGCCAACTGTAAATCGAGGGACTTAGTTTATCTGGCCAGGTGCACTGAATGCCCTTGTTTTTATGTTAGAAAAAACAATAGAATAGTCAAAGAGATAGTCAGAGAGCACATTTATGCCATGAATAGAGAAGATGAGGGGAATGCCCTGGCTAGACACATTTTAGAATATGGTTTGAGACACAAGTTTATATTTATGGCAATAGAATTGGTGAGGAAAGGAGTGAGATTAGGGAATTTTAAAAACTACACTGAAAAAATGTGAGACTAGATGGATAGTTAGGCTGCCAGCCGATAGAGGTTATGGACTTAACAAAAAAGTGTCACTGAAACCCTTTCTGATAGAGAGGCCGTTGAAACAGTAGGGTTATTAAACAACAATGGAGAATTTCCATATACATTACTAAGATAAGAGACAGGAATGAGTTGCAATAAGAATTCCCCACCATCTCCAAGTCACTTGATTGCCTTTAATATTAAAAAGTGTTTTTAGCCATATATGAATATACCAGCATAAATGAAAGTTATAGGGATACAAAGTGTTTATTGGTTAGTCACTATGTAAGTTTTTGTAAGACGTTTTGAAGTTCACTTTAAGTATAAGTACTAGACTGATTAGGGTAGAGAATTTTGTGTTTTGATTAGATCAACAGTTCTGCTCTCACCTATTGACATTTCTCATCAATTGCAAATGTGAAATATGATGTTCAAGGATGTATTTCATTTGGATTTTATTTCTTTGCAATAATGTTTTACTATGCTGAATTTGTTTTATGTGAAGATGGATTCGATTGTGTGAGTGTATTTGTATATATGCATAGATTGTACTATACATTACATTATTTATGCAGTTGTTACTTGATCAATGCAGACAAATGATTAGATGAGCTAGGAATGATGTAATGAATGAAAAGCTTTTTATATGGTTTGATTTTAGATTTTAATTGTCTGATGAAGTGCCAGGAGGCATGAAAGTGCTCACCTTTTCATTAATAAAGCCTATATATTTTTATTTATTTAAAGAAAGCCGTGTTGTTGCTCCTTTGCTTTGTTGAACTGTATTGATGGGTATATGTTTGATACACTTGCAGGAGGACTTTATTTTCCAGCTACTGAAGGATTTGTTGTTTGCTGTTAAGAAAATCACCAATATTTTCCCAGAATTGTCTTACATTGGGATGTTCATAAAATTATGAAACCAATCTGCTTTACATGATTTTAAACATCTGCTACACATAACATTTTTAGACTTACTAAATTTAGCTATTTTGTCTGAAGTTAAAAAGGCTCTATGAAGAAATTTCCAGGTGAAAACACTCCAATAGTGAACCCAAGAAGTGCATTTAACAGAGGATAAAATATTTGCTTTCTCCATCTGGGAATAATTAGGAGAAAGACCTTTAGATACATAATTCCACTGTTTAGAAGTTGAAGTGGTCTTATATTTTATTAGAATACCATATAATTTGGATGTGATGTTATCAGTTTTAAAATTATTATACAATACTTCAGATATATAAAATATTAAAGAGGGTTGATCTAGAAAAGTTGATTTTTTTATAACTCTGCAAAGGTCTTGTGTATAGGTTAAAATGCTTTGTAATAAAAAACAATCTTGTGATGACAAGCCATACTCTTTAATAAGTTGTTGGGTATCTAATATGTTTGAATCTTTTATACAATGTTGCCAGAAATTAAAATTCTTAACCTCACATTCATTAAAAATGTTGAAATATAATTTATATGGAAAATTTCTTTGTGATTTTGAAAGGCATTAGTAAATCAAACCAGATTTTAATATATATATAAGGGACTTTTGTTAACAGAGTATTTTCATTTAATAATATAATGAGCTGTAGGGATTACCAGTTGGAATTATAATTTGGATCAATTCAATTTATGAAATCTTTAAATAATGATGCTTTGGTGTATGTGTCATTGTCTGGGAAGTCTATACCACCTTGGTCCCATGGCCTAATATGATGCAGATAAGCAATTCTATTCTTATTGGGATACCATAACAGTTTATTAATAATTTATTTATATTTTTAACAAATGTATTTCCAGAAGAAATATTAAGAGCTATAGCAATGTATAGAATCTTTGGCAAATGAGTCATTTTTATTAACTGTAACCTATCTTGAAAAGAAATGAACATATTATTCCATTTATTTGTATAACTATTGATAAAGATATGATGTTTTTATAACTGATTTCTATTGTCTTTTCTATAGTATTGCATAAGACTATGCTTAAATAATCCGGAGAATTTGTTTGTTCTCCAATGATATTTTGATTACCAGATCATGTTTTAGCTTATTGTTAAGTATGATGTGCTTACATTTCTGTTTATTAAAATGAAGACCAGAAAGTCTTTGAAAATAATCCGTTATAGAGTCTAATTCACATAAAAACGTTTTGAGTTAGGTAGAGTAAGTAAAATCTCATCAAAAAAAGTCTTACTTTAGAGTTATAATGATTATAAATATTAATACCTATAATCTTTGTGTTATTTTGTATCAGACAGGCAAAGAGTTAAATGGCAAATGCAAATAAAATAGGAGATAGCGGGCAGCCTTGTTTAATGACTTTAGTTATTTGTATGTATTCTGAAGTGAAAAGGCCTACTTTGACATAAGCTAAGCTGTTCTTATAGACAGTTTTTAACATTGTAATGAAAGAAGAGGGAAATGCTAGTGAAGTCAATATTACAAAAAGATAATCCCAGTTGACAAAATCAAAGGCCTTTTCTATATCTAACCTGATCAGTACAGCTTGTACAGCTTCTTCATTCTCTCTGTTTAAAAATTCAATGAGAGTAAGAATTCATTTAATGTTGTCATTAATGTGTCTTTCATAAATGCATCCCAACTGGTTATTGATTATTATTTCAGAGAGTGGGACTTTCATTCTGTCAGCAAATATTGACATGAAGATATTATAGTCATTGTTTAAGACGGAAATAGGTCAAGTGCTACACAGTTGTGGGTCTTTATTAGTTTTGAAAATAGGAGTAATTAGTGAATATTTCCAGGATGGAAGAATGATATTGTGAGTTTGCACTTCGATCAACGTTTTGTGAAGCAAAGATAAAATAGTTGAAGGGAATAGTTTATAAATGTTTATAATAATGCCATCTGCACCAGGGGCTTTAATAGGTTTAAACTTCTTAATTTTATCTTTAACTTCATTTATAGATATTTGTTTTTGAAGATCTGTTTTAAGTTTCTTAGGGATTACTTCAAAATTGACAGAAGATGATTCTGTATTAAGATGATTACTTGTTAGATTATTAGAGTTATAGTGTATGATATAAGGAAATCTAAAAGCTTCAAGAATATCACCTATGTCAAATACTGGTTTGTTGGAACCTTTATGTAGTATTTTCATAACATTATTCAGCTTAGATCGAACTTTAACTCTTGCTGATAAATTGTGCATATTCTTTGGAGTTGAGGCATAAGAATTTAAATTCAGTGTTCCTAATGCCAAATTCATTTTATGTGTTAGAATATCTAGCATTTCTTATTTAGTTAATCTATTTCCTTCTTGTAATCTGACGATAGGTGCATAGATCTGGACTTAATTGTTGTAAGCTGTAATTGTATATGTTGCATCTCTGAGTCCCATTCTTTTAGCTTATTTTTATACCAGGTGACAGTTTTACCATAAATGTAGGTTTTTACAGCATCCCAAACTGTTGTTATATTAGTATCAGCAGTATGATTTACTTCCAAGAAGAACTGCAATTCTGTTAAAAGCCAATGTGTGAAGTCTTTCATTTTAGTTATATAGCCTGGGATTCTGGTTATGAAAATTAACTTAGTGAAGTCAAGTTGTATCTCAAGTGTGAGACAATTATGATTGGAAAGAGAACATGGGACAATAGAAAAGATGACATTTTTAATTTTAAGTCATTAAAAACTAGAATTATATCTACTCTTGCTTGGTTTTTAGCTGTATGATATATACGAAAAAAAAACTATTGAGTTATTGTGTTTGGAATTGAAAGTATCATATAAGTTAAGGGACTCAATCCATTTTTAAAAACTTTTGCTGCAGAAGTGAGTCTAAGTGAACACTTATTTGTGGTATCAAAGCTATCTAAAATGCAACTGAAATCTCCTCCTAGTATGAGATTGCCTTTATAAACATTAGTTATGAGATCAAGGTGACGTTTTGCTGATGTTACTGCTAATCCCGGAAACCAGTAAAAGTTAACTAATGTCCAAATTCTGTTATAAACTTTAATATAATAATGGCTAGTAAACCTTCTGGATATCCATATTTGTATAAGATTTGTGGATTTACAACAGTTTTCTTCCCAGAATTATGACACCCTTTTCTCATGGATTTATATGAGGAATGAGCTAGTATTAAATAATTACTAGGATAAGGAAACCAAGGTGGGGAAGCAGCAACAACACCAGGAATAAACAAATAATCGCTTCCAAGCCAAGAACTAGTCCCCAACAGTCCAATGGACAATGTAAAAACAAAATTGATGAATGTAAAAAGTCCATGAATGCAACCAGTTACCACGCTTTATTAAAATCCACACATAGTCGTTACTAGGATTCCAAACATTTTTTCCAGTGGATTTAAAATGAGTTTCCTGTAAAACTACAACTTGGAATTTTATAACATTTAAGTATTTTAGCAAGTTTAACCTTTTCCTTAGATTGTTCAGACCATTACTGTTTAGAGAAGTTATAGATAAAGCAAAGGTGTATACGAGAGTATTTGTGAATATAATAAACAATAGTTGCTGTTTTAATCCCATGACTCTTTGTAATACATAAAAACACATGAGTATTTATAAATAAATATAGTATAATTGAAATAACTTTAGCTATACTTGTAAAGTGTAATACCATGAATTCAGAGCTAGCTAAAAAGTCGGAAAAATGATGTAAAACATATAGTCAAAGAAAATTAGATTTTCCAAAATCAAACATGGAATTGTTAAAATTCACAGTCTGAGAGATGAACTTAGATCTGTCAGACTGCTTTCCTTGACTATTACAACCATGTCTAGCAGCTCTAATAAGTCCTATAATTGAGACTTATACAACTGAACTAAATTAATCTGAACAGCTTTAGCTGAAGCATATAGCAAGCATTTAAAATATAAACTTCCCAAACATCAAAAGATTATTCTTATTGTTTAATATAAATAAATAAATCATTTATGCCAGCAAATGGGAGTGGAGAAATTCAGGTGAGCTATATAGATTATATCGAGTAGTTGAAGCATGTTACTGCACACAAAAAGTACAGTTTTGTTAATAATGTAACCATTCAATTTCTTTCCCTTTCCAGGTATAAGCCTTATTATTACTAGAAACTACTACAAATGAATAAAACCAGAAGTTTCAAGAGGCATCTGAGCTTTTAAGAATAAATTAAAGCAAAGACATTCGCTAATATGAAGCTCTATTTCCCATGTACACCTTGTTATAGTTAAAATTATATAAAATACTTTAAAATAAAAGCTGGCTTTCTGAGGCTTACATTGAACTAATTATAATGTAATTATTATAACTTAAGTGAAGTATTCTGTGAACCCAGTTTGTGTTCTCACATTTCATGACAAAAATTTTACTGTCACTTCTTCTACTGTTTAATACAATTTCAGTCTATACCTTCTTATGACTATGAAGGTGTATTTGCAATACACTTAAAAAACAAGCTTCTTAATAAGTAGTGTTTGACAAATGACTTGCTGTAGAAGTGAGATTTAGTCAAATTAAAAGTAATGTTAATAGGGTCTATATTAGATCACCGAACGCTCAAAAAAGTGAACGGTGATTAACCGACCATATGTAAGTGAAAGCTTACAATGTCGAACTGTCAGAACAGCGATTTTTTTTTCCAAGAGAAAAAAATTCACTTAAAAGCTGCTTCAATATTTTGCCTTTTCTGTCTTTTAAGTTCGACCAAGATGCATTCAAAAGAATACTTCTTCGGTTTTCTAATAGGAACCCTGTTAATATCTATGTATGGTAATTATAATACTTTTAGAATCAGGAACTAATTAAACAACTTACATTAAGCAGGGATAATATACATATATTTTGCATAAAATAAGTATTTAAAGACTTTTCTAAACAAATAAAAGCTGACCTTAATGATTTCTGCAGTTACAGCAATCATGACTAGAAAACAAGATATTTAGAGCAAGGGATGCATCACTGAAATGATTCCTCTCTCTTCCTGTGTGTTACATAAAAAATGGCCAGGGAGATTCTTAGATAAGATGGAGAAATCTACACAGTTTAAACAGTTTACAAGGCTCCTCCAGGTAAGCAAAGTTTCACCTCAGGCTAAGGAGGCGATTCTTAACTGTAAAACTTCAGTTTGAAAGTGTTAAGTTAAAAAAAAAGAGTTGCAAATATTTGTGGCTGTTTCCCAAGTATTTACATCTAATGAAACACATCAGGCAGATAAAATCACAGTCCCAAGCTGTTTTTACTTAAAAATACTTAAATGAACTATTAAATAGCCACATTTCAATAGGTCAGAGTTGATTTATGCTAACTAATGAAGTTATATTATATAAATAATTTCAAATTAAGTAACAAAGACATTTTAAAAGAAAGAACCCCCCCACCATGCTGCAGCAGTGTCAGACATTTATTTTTCATATGCATATGAATAAAATTAAATCAAAGTTACCCGCAGTGAGCAGTGTGATTAGTTATCATTTCCATTCAGTATTGCTTGTTGTTATGACAATACCATAAGATTATAGTTGAATGGCAAAGGCAATATATATTTTGACTGAAAGATCTTGGCTAAAATGAAATTACAGCATGGCCAATTGAATGTGTACTTTATTATCAAAAGGAAATAAGAGTAATGTATGAGTAGATGCTTTGAGAGATTTGTTGGAATTTACAGTTGAAATATCAGTCTTTTGCTTCTTCTTTTTTGTATCTGTTCAAATGTTTTTTTTTTTCTGAATATCTCTTTAATGAAGTGGAAGAACAGTCCATATCTTCAGGAATGGAAATTATGTTGCTGTTTTTTATAAAGGCAGATTCATCTAGATTATTAAAGGTTCTTATTCCACTGGAAAGATGTATTTTTATTCTTGCAGGATATATAATTTGAGTGTTAACATTGTTCTGCTTCAAAAGTTTAACAAGGGACCAGCATTGTTTCTCATTTCAAGAACCTTGGTGGAGTAATCATTGTCAAATCTGATGTGGTTTTGATTAGATTTTAAAGGGGGTTTTCTACAAGCAGTCATTAAAACAAATTCTGTATCTGTGAATGAAAGAAACTTTATAACTATAGATCTTGGATGAGGAAGACGTTGGTGCTGGATTTCCTGCTGCTCTGCTGGCGCTCTCAATTCTATAAGAAAAACCTTCTTGAAAATCTAAAATTTCAGGGATCCAATGGTTTAGGAAGGAAATGATATCTTCGGGGAGACAAAAATTCTTAAATTACATCTTATTTCCCTATTTTCTAGGTTATCAAGCTTATTCAGGAGCCAGGTGTTTTGTTTGAGGAGAAATTCAGTTTGTAGTTTCTTTTCTTTTAGTCTCCCATTGATGTTAGTTAAAGCAGTTTCTATGTCCATTAATTTACTTTGTTGTTGTTGAAGCAGTTCTTTGAATACTTCAGTTTGTTTTAGACTGTTTTCTCTGAGGTTTTCAAGGTTTTGCTGAAAATTATCTATTTTTAAGGACAGTACCTGAAGAGTTGCAGTCTCCAGCTGCATTTCTTTTCTCAGTGCTGAGTCTGTTTGAGAATGCTTGGAGATGTTCATGTTCATACAGATAAAGTCTCCAGTAGTATGGCAGGAATTTATTTGAGTAGATCTACGAAACTTTGTAAGAAGTTTAAACTATTACTGATAAGTCCTTATTCAAAATTCAGTCTTTAACTAAATTCCTGTCTAAATAGTTTTACAGAGCTCTAAAATTGTACTGCATTCAGTTGGCCATCTTTGCTCCACTCCTGTTAAGGTTATTTCTTAAGGGGAGGAGGGTGGTAAAATTGTAGCTATATTTGTCAGCCAGTAAATTTGCTTTATCTTTGGGCTCAGTATAGGCGGCTCCATTTACAATTAGTTTGGCATATTGTTGTGAATTGCCTTTGAGGTTGCAGACATAGCTGAATAATGCCTTGTGACTGTGCTTGAACTGGGAGGCTATTTTCATCTCAAATTTGGATTCAGTGCACTTGATGTGTCCCCTGAGTTGATTGTTATGATTAAGATTTATGATGGAGTGTTTACCTTGCTGGGCATTGCACTTCTTAAGTTTTGCCAAGATGTTATTCCTTTTGATGTTGGGATTCCACTTGGCGGGCTTGTGTTTTGAGTTTGTGCCATTGCTTATTCTGGGTAGGTACAGCTATCTCTATGCAGCCATTAACATGATTGTCCATGAGTTTCGTGAACAATTTTGCATAGGCCATGGTGTTCTCAGGGTTTGTGGGGGCTTGATATTTTGCTAGGGTGTCAGTTAATAGTAGCATGTTTCCCTTAGAATAAAAGTTCCGGTTAACTGAGGTCCCAGGTTTCATTTTAATTCAAAGGAGACATATGGTCCAAACTGACCAGTGAGGATATTGGGGCAAGTTTATGAGGACCTGATTAAGGCTATTAGCACCCCAAGTGGGAATACGGATTAGTTGGTTCAGGGTGTTAGTGTTTACAAAGTCCAGGAATTTCTGCACCTGCATGTTTAGGACTGATTCCCAGTTTACCATGAATAAGGTGTTGGGCTGAATGGGAAGTGTCTATGGTATGTTTATGTATGTATTATGTATTTCCTAGGGGGGTAGAGCCTGTAGCTTGCAAGGATATGGTATGAGACTTTGCTTACAGTAATCTGGAGAAAGAGAAACTTAAGTGCATTATACTTCTTGACCAGCCTTAAGTTATGTTTGCTATTAATGTAATTTGAGAAACCTCCACTTTTGTCCCTTCCCATGCAGTAGCTGGTCTAAATGTGTGGAAGGCATTATAACCCAGTACATTTATTTATAAACAAAATGTGGCTGGTGTAGCAAATAAAATTAAAACATGCTGACATCTCCCACATATCTGTACAACAGCTTTTAGTACAAAACTATACAAACGCGATTGTATAAATCACAAGCTATTTGTTCTAGAACGTGGTATACGTAAAATTTCAGGGGTTATTAACACACTTCACTTTTCTGTATTAGACAGACAAGCAGTTCCACAAAAATAAAGCATTTAATTACTAATAATAATATAATAATGATATTATACCAGGGTGTTTTATGCAAGCAATAATGCCCAACAGGGTGTGTGTTATTGTGAAAATAACAGCCTTTCAGGGGTGTTTGGAGGCCCGGTGCTGCAGGCAGTAGAAAACAATCAAAAATGTATCTTCAAGCAACTGTAATCTAAGTAGACCTATGTTTTACCATCCAGCTTTTTTAGTGTTGTCACTGGAGGTAAAACCTGTCTCAGTAGTGGATGGTGGCTGCTTAAAAATACTTTTTTGATTGATTATTTTATACTTCCCTCTTGATGCTAGAGATATTTGGCAAGATTTTGTATATAGTCTATGTACTTAACTGCAATCTTCATACTTCATCTGGTGTGACTTACATACATATAGCTGCAAATATGCTTTTAATAAATAGATAATGCTGTATTTTTTCATCAAAAGCTGTCACTTTCAAGTGCTGGAAACACCAAAGCTAGGATCGTTAAGTGTTCATATGTTGTGCGCTCAGTGGCTGTGTAAAGGTAGGTGGGCTTTTGTTCTAATGCCTAATCTTTCAGAAACACTAAAAGCATCAGGATTAGGGATGATAATGTGTTTGCAAATGTTTGCGGGTTAGGGTTAGAGTTCAGGAAGAGAATAGAGTTTGTGTTCTGTGTGAGTGTTCATGCTTTTTAAGGGATATGAATGTGTATGACTTTTTCCAGGTTGAAATTAATTAGAATAAGGTTAGCGCTGTGTATGTTTGCTGCTGTATGAAGCGTGTGTGAGTGTCTTGTGTAGTGGCACTGTTAGGGAACTGTAGGGTTTGGGTTAGCTTTGCCCCTTTTACCAACTTACCACTGCATGCTAACCCTAGAGCTACCTCTGCCCCTAACCCTAACCCTGCACCTTTCCTTAGAAAAACCCTTTCCATGACAATATCAATAAACAAGACAGTGACACATTCATGCTTGCTCGTATACACACACACACACACACACACACACACACACACACACACAGACACACACACACACACACACACACACACACACACACACACACACACACACACACACCACTAAATCTATCACCTTCTGTAGCTCTTATTACACTAACCCTAGCCCATAAATACTTGCACTCACAATACCATCTTTTTTGGAACATCTTAACCTTTTGGTATTAGCATCCAAAATGAACACCTTTTGCAATTAATTTTCCTCCTTCTGACGTCTAAAGTATTCATACAAAAGTACAATGGATCATAAGTGCACTTGACAAAATTTCCACAAACAAATCACTCTGTCAATAAATGACTGTTCGGCATATACGTGTGTGGGTATATGGATATATGCATATATATATATATATATATATATATATATATATATATATATACACACACACACACACACACACACACACACACACACACACACACGTTTATACACACATATGCACATGTAAAAATGCAACAGAATGACAATGTTTAGCTAAATTTTAAATAACAGTTTTAAAAATGAATGCAGTGCATTATGTATTTTTTTTTTCAGAAACAATTTCAAATCTCTGGCATTGCTGACAACCAATATGTTGAGATCAAATGGTTAAAAATCCATACTTACATATACTAAGTCTGATATTATCATTTCACAGAATATTCCCTTTTCTCCAAGTTATGGCAAACTCATAAAAATGTGGGGACTGTGTGGGGCTTGCTTCTGCATTGGGAGTATAGGGGGTTTGTCCACTGCAGAAAAATAAACAAATTTGAAGGAGAACAGCAATGTCTGACATTTGCATGTCTCCTGTATTTTCAGTCTTTGAATCTTATAGTATTTGGAAGTCCAAGTTTCTTGATATCAAAAGGGAGCCATTTTGTATTTCCTTTTTTGTTGTTAATGAAATGGATCAATTTATTTATTTCACAGCCTTGAAACTTTATCGTGTACATAGTTCTGGTTGTACAGGTTCTAACAGTCGGATGCTACTAGCATAGCTATCCATTTTCAAAAAATGCATTTAGACTTGTTTCAGACACACAGTGATAACATTATTTGATGTAACTGATAGCATTCTTGCTGGTAATACATGTGATTTATGCATTTATTATTTTAATTGACAAAAAGTCCAATGAAATACATTAAATGATAAAAGAAATCTGTTACTTAAATTATATTTCTCAACCCAATTTAAATATTATTATTATTATTAAATATTATTTTTCTCAACAAAATTACTTAGTTCTTTTCAGAATGAGATGGGCATGGTCCCTGCATTTTTCAAGCATGAAATTAGTTTTTCTATTTTGTTGATATATTAAAAAAACAAAATAATATGACAACAAAAATACATGAAAGAGGAAATCTTTAAAGTCATATTAATGAGCATATATTATATTTAGCAAACTAAACTTTTGTCAGATATTTCCGTATATCTTACTTGCAAACTCTGTTGGTTCTAACTATAATTTGTCTGGTTAATCAACTCTTCTATGACAACTGCCAAAATATAAACATAAATAAATAAATAATGAAAAGTGGCTCACCATTTCCATGGAGTAAGTATGTGTGTGTGTGTGTGTGTGTGTGTGTGTGTGTGTGTGTGTGTGTGTGTGTGCACGTGTGCATACGTGCAAGAAGGAGTGCATACACCACTTCTGCATATAAGTGTACAGATAAATGTAAGAACAGTTCAGTGACTTCAAAATGCTGGCTGAAAAAGCCTTTCATCCACTTCTGTAGTCGGTGATTAACTGACAATGTAAAAGGAACATTAAGATATAAAATATATATATATATATATCTACATAAGACAGAGCCCCTCACAATCACTCTTCAAGAGGAACCTTGATGAGTGGATGGGTAACAGAAAGTTCACACCAACAGCACTACTGGATAGGGGCCAAGGGTACTAGCTGCTAGTACAAGGGTCTAGGGAACTACTAAAGGGGCGGTGAATACCACACAATGTGGCTGGGCTAATATATGCCTTCGGGCAGATAGCCCAGTACCAACCTATGAACCTATGAACCTATATGAATATTCTAAGTTCATTGTAGGATACACAAATGAGCAGAGGATGGATTTGGTACAAAAAGACCATCAATGTGCAAGATCGGGCAGAACTGGTGATTAGAAATGGAGGAATACAGTAAGGCAGGTAACAATACTGCTTTTGATTTCAAATGCCATTTTTGTAAGAAAATGATATTGCATTAAAGGTATAATACTCAGCCCTCTGAGGAACTCCTCAAAAATAATATAAGTTCACTTTTCCCTTTTAAGATGGCTGTTAATTAGCTTGTTATCCATGATGTGCATTGTTGGATGGTTTTACTACCTGTTCAAATATACAACAAAAATAAAATGGGACTATACGGAAAAAAGAAAACAACATATTTAAAAAGACAGAACAATCTAAAAGTTAAGGCTTTTTTGATCATCATGAAAAGGATTAAGGTACAATCAGAAGACAAAGTGTGAACATTTGTAGGGTTGGTACTGTATAAGGTACTGAGATGTGATCAGAATAGCACTATGGATGAAGCCAGTGAGAGTGGGAGAGTAAAATTGAGTCCCCAGCTGCTTCCCCAATATTATATATTCAACAGCAAGTTGCCAATGGCTTTAAAATGATGACAGAATGCAATGGGGAAGTATCAAATTTTGGGCAGCTTATGCAGAATAATACTTCTTAAGTCTTTGCCAAAAGAAATATCACTAGGAATACACTAAAACCCTGCAAACAGAAATCTAATTTTGCAACAGCCAAGCTATTAAATTCTGAATGTTACAGAAGCATTGAACTCAGCATTATGGGATTTGGCCTTCTAAGACTCAATCATTTTATATTATCCCTAGACTGACAAGCATTTACATCGTTTACAAATTTCAGATAGCTTCCACATAAACTGAATTGAACTATTGCATCATTTGCTTTGTACTGTGCAGAAAATAACATTTACTTTAAAGAAGAATCCAGAAGAAACAACACACTTAATGGTATGAATGATTCTCTCTCATCATGGTATCTGTTGGTATGAAATATGTAAACACTCAGCAGTTATATGCAGTGACATGTCTTGCAGAATACTTGAACTCATCAGATATAAACACCATAAAACAGTTAAAAGCAGACCGAATACATACAGCCATAGAATGCTCTGGAGACAATCTGATATTTCATGTTGTCACACAGCAATTTCAGGGGAGCCCTAGAAATGAAATTGAGAAAAATAAATATCACAAGAAGACAGCGGTTTCTGTGTAGATACACAATTTAGAGCAATTGAAGAAAATGAAAGGTCTTTGTCATTAGTGCTGTGATTAGCTATACAAACAGAAAGCATTTCGGTGAAGGACAGATGCTATAACAATCATAGCGTATGGGTGAAAGCTTTACATTTTCTTTTGTTCCTTGCTGCAATGTAAATGCTGTCATTTTATTTTCTAGCATACGGTTGTTTCATATAATTTCTGATTGCATGATATGGACTGTATATTTGCATGACTTCAAGAAGCATTATGTTTAACTTATAATGTTATGTGTTTTACATCAAAACATTTTTTACCAAATTTCCACCTCTGGTTCAATGACAAAAAGATATGAGCGAAGATGGATAATATCTCATGTACCCATCTTCCAGACAGTACAGCTTCTGAAGGTAATATAGGTAGAATGAAAAATGTACCAATTCTTAAGTTCTGTGCTTACAATTTTTTTTCTTACGTATATGCAACCTTTTTAATGCAGTCTTACAAGTACATAAAAATGTCTACACTTGGCTACAAAATGTTACTTAAACATAAGAAACATTCATAGACACGTCAGTGAACTGACATCACAAAAGATATAACTTTGCATGGAACAGTGCATTATCATGTAAAAAAACAGTGAAGTCATGATAAAGAAGCCATGAACATGATACTTTACTGGTCTGAATGCAGTACTATTTGAAATTAAAAGTGAATAACATAAAATGACAGCCTGAACATGGGAAAGACTGTGTATCCTCACTGGACAAAGTGTATGCTAGTTGAATTAAAAATACAGTATGTATTTTCATCAAATAATACGTGAATTGGCTGAAGTTTAGTGAAGCAACTGAGACTGTGGAATTCTTGAGTGTCTGAGACTGACTTTTTGAATTCCTGGTTAAACTAAAGACCAGAAGCACTGTGGCTGTGGATCACAGAATACAGGGACTAAGGGAGCTTTGTCTTTTCCCTGACTTTGTGCAATCTTGCTGTAAAAAATATATAAATAACAACACTTTTTACTATTTAGGAACCTAGTCAATGAGTTTGTGTTCAATTATTTAGATCTGAGGCATTCAGTTACAGTGCTTACTGTATCATTTATTTCAGGCATCTAAATGTAATTCTGTGAAAATGAAAAAAACAAGGCAACTACAGCCCATAGATGCTAGGAGTTAAAAAAAAAACACATGTACCTCCTGTGTCAGTTTGGGTCTTGACAGGTGTTTCAGTTTCCTCCCACATCCCAAAGACATACAGGTAGATGAAATATACTTCAAATTGATCTTAGCTGTGTGTCAGTCAATGTGCATGTGTGTGTTTATGTATCCTGCAAGGAACTGGCATTCCTCCCAGAAACTATAAGATGCACAGATGAGGAAGCAAATATATGAGTGATACTTTTCTGATATCAGGATCTATCTTCATGTGCATCCTTAACTCATTCCCTCTAATAGAGCTCAGGAAATTTGCACTGTACCTTCCAATGGGCAGAGGCTAACACTTTCGACAGAATCAAAATATGTCCACACATTTCAAACAAATGTTCATATCTCTGGAACCATAGGGATTATGAAATAAGTATAAATAGCAATCTCTTCAGCACAAACTATTTTTATAGTGGTAGTATTCTTTAGGTTCTAGGTCTTAAACCAAAATAAATAAGTCACAGTAGCCACAGTAACTATTAAATTTGTAATATTTTGTAAACAACTTACAATATCTCAGCAACCACTCAAGTTACACATGTACTGTCTGCAGCATTTTATTCATCAAGCTGAGAGCTTTCATGTGAGGCTAAGGAGTTCTGTCTGTGTTACCTGGTTGTTGAGATATTTAGAAAAATTTGAATATACACATATATATATATATATATATATATATATATATATATGGGTTCGAAATACTGAAATATTGAATTTCAGTATCTCAAGACCAAAGTGTCAAATCTGGAGTTGTGCGAATCTTCAGAATGTCGAAAATGTTGAATGCGGAAATCTCGAACCTGCAGTGGTGATGCCGCGTTTGGTAAGTGTAATTTTTTTAAGAGTTTTGGAGAGGGTTTGTGTATGTGTGAGTTGTTGGGTAGTTTTAGGTGTGGGTTAAGATAGGTAGGTAAGAGTGTGAGTGTGTAAGTGTTGAGGGTGGTCATGTTTCTATGTATGTGATGTGTGTTTCTGTAAGGGGGGTGTAGAATGTGTGGTAGTGGGTTTGCTGTCTTCCGTTTTTTAGTGCGACCTCGGAGTTAGTATAAGTGAGGGGGTTGCGGGGCATAGCAAGGGTGTGTGTGTGTGTGTGTGTGTGTGTGTGTGTGTGTGTGTGTGTGTGTGTGTGTGTGTGTGTGTGTGTGTGTGTGTGTGTGTGTAAAGTGTGTTAGTTTTGTTGTATTCATGTGTGTTGATTTGGTTTGTTGTAGTGCCGGGAGGTAGAAGTATTTGTGTTTGTGTGGTGCATTGTATTTGTGACATTTCTGGTTTTAAATTTCATGGTTTTGAGGTTTCAGGTTTATGAGTTTTTGGCTTTATAGTCTCAAGATACTGAAATTCGATATTTCAGTATTTTGGGATTAAAAGTGAATCCATATATATATATATATATATATATATATATATATATATATATATATATATATAAATATATATACACACACACACACACACACACACACACACACACACACACACATATATATATATATATATTTATATCTACTGTATATGTATATATAACAAAAACAGTTAATATCTATTTAATCTATTTACCTGTACTAAACAGAGGTCAAATATTAAAGCAGCTGAGTTTGCTATTGTGTAAGCTTTAAGATGAAATCTCTTAAAACCTTGTACATAGCATGCTTTTGGAATTATTGATGCAAATATGAACATGACTCAGAAGTAATGAGTTAAGAATCTTCTCATACTAATGATGCTCACACATTCTGCTCCTGTGCTGCCAAGTAAGATTAAATTCTCATTTCTAGAAATGTTTAACGCATTTGAGGGTTAGTTAAGGGGCTTGTAAGTTTCTATCAGCAGTGGTTACAAAACAGTAACAAGAGGCAAGTTAACAATACTGTTAACTTTAACTATGTTAAAAATATAAAAATCCATGACCAAAACACCTTAATCTCTTCATTGTCACAAGCTAACTGGCCTCCGCTTAAATATCTCTCTCTTGACCAAGTAGTTGACAATTTAAACTTCATCTTCCTTAGCATTCTTAATACCTATGCCCCCCACATAAGTAAAAGGATGAAATCTGACCTAGTTCTCCGGATAAAATCTGAAACAAAATGGATAATAAGTAAGAGAAATAATGCATGGAAAATGAAGCATACCAGATGAAATTTATCTTCACCCAAGCACATAAAAAATATATATTATATTTCTCTACAAAATTCCCAAATCAGTATCTCTAGGTCCTACTGGTCCACCTGTAGTAAACTCTTAAAACTAGGTAAAACTGCTCAGCCTAATCCCCTACTCAGATTTTCAGATTAACATATAGAATGTCACTTCAATACTAACTTCTTGGACACAGTTACTGTACCGATACATCACTCATCTCAGACTTCATCCTATTAGCCAGATTCTGAAACTATCATGTCCTGCACTCTACAGCCAGATCCAACTATAACTATTCAAAAACTTCTCAGTAAACTTAAACCCAACACTCTAGCTGCAGATGCTCTTCCTGCTAAATACCTACAGCTTTCAGCAAAACCTCTCTCTCTTATTCAATTTCCATACTGAGAAATCAGTCCATATCAGAGGTCACTGTCCCTTCCTGGACACAAAGGTGGTAAATCTACAGACGTATCTAACCACCTTTCACCTATTTCTAAAATCCTAGAAAGATATATCTATAATCAGGATCTTCAGTACCTCTTTGGCAATAATATTCTTTCATCAACACAACACACCACAGCCTTGCTATCCTTTCTCAATATTATCAACTTAGGAAGAAATGAACACAAACTTGTCTCCTCTATATACCTTGACTTCTCCAAGGCATTTGATACGGTCTCCCATCCTATGCTATTCTACACTCTCTCTTGTCTAGGTTTCTCCTCTTAACACTTAAGTAGTTTACCAGTTACCTGCCAAATAGAATACAGTGAGTTAAATGGCACTCTGCCTTTTCTACTCATTCGCCAGTATCTACTGTTTTACCCAAAGGCTCTATCCTTTGGTCCTCTGCTACCGAATCTGTTCATAAATAATATTTCTTTCGCCTCTTACCGTTCTACTTTAATCAAATAAACTGATGATGTTACACTTACACTTTATCTGATCACCACCTTGCATATCCTCACTACAATCTATTACCAAAGAATCATTCTCTTCCATTATGCTCTTAAATTCTAATAAAAATAATACTTCTAAACTATACACCATGCCCAATCTCAAGTCTTCTTCTCTATAATTCTTCTAATAACACTGCTCTTGAAATAGTATTTCAATACAAATTATTAAGTTTAACTGTAAATGGCCAGCTCAGATCTGACATTTATATACAAAATGATATTAAAAGCATTTAACATGAACTACATGTGTTTTACAGAACATCTAAATATCTCACTGAATACCCTCAAAAATCAACAGCTACAACTTACCTGCTATCTAACCTATGCTATGTTGCTTGTATTGTACTAATATAAACATATTAAAATTAAAAAAAAAATAGGGCAATGCTATAACAAAATTTCTAAATTTGCTGCAAAGATGCATAATACATGACGGCACTGTTTTGCCCTCAAAAAAAATTAACCTGCCTAGAATTCCAATGCTGTCTTTACTTCTCACAATTAACACTTGTACACAACATACTCTACTATCCTGAAAAATCACACCCTTCATAGGTTCATAGGTAGGTACTAGACTATTGGTCCTAGGGCCTATATAAGCCTAGCCAAAAAAAGGTACCCTGGCTTTCGCCACCCAAAAAAATTATTTTCCTGTGCCCCTGTCGAGTAGAGCCCCAGAGGTGATCCCTAGGGTGAATTTCCTATTTCTCATCCAATCATCAAGATTTTTCTTGAAGAGTGCTAATGATATCTGATATAGATAGGTAGCTTGTTTCAGGGAATGGGAAGTCTCTGGGACAGGAATCTAGCCCTCCAGCATGTTCTGTTTATTGTTGTGACAAGGTTTAGGTCCCTAGAGCGTGTAGCTTGGAGGGATTGGGATTTCCTTAAGTGAAACATGTCCAATAGCTCTGGGTTTGACATAGCTTTGTATGTTAGGCAGAGATCGCCTCTGAGTAGGTGATATGTGACAGTAAAGCTGAAGTTTTTTTGAGACGGCCTGCATAGGGCATCTGTTTGAGGCTGGTAATCCTCTTTGTGAGGTATTTCTGTGGCCTTTCCAGTTGTTGTAGATGTCTTGTGAGGTACATACCAAAAGGGGCGTTGTACTCTATAATGGGTCTAATGAGTGACGAGTAGAGGGGAACAATGACCTCTTTTTTCCTGGATGAGAAACCTTTTGTGATGAGGTGTGCCACATAAAAGGATTTCCTGACTACTGTGGCAATGTGATTATCAAAGGAGAGACTACTGTCCACCCGTGTCCCAAGGTCTCTTATCACACTTCGGTGTTAAGTAGACTACCACCTATATGGTAGCTCATAGCAACAGAGTTTTTACCAAAGGGGATGACAATGCACTTTTTGGCATTGAGCTTGAGGCTATGGCTTTGGCACCAGGCATCTGTCTCAGTGAGACCCCTTTGTAGGATGTCCACATTGTTAGGAGTTTCGAATATGGCTCCTAGTTTGCAGTCATCTGCGAACTTCATTAGCCAAAGACCTTCTGTGTTAGTCTGTACTTCAGAAAAGTAGATACCAAACAGGAGAGAACCCAGGACTGAACCCTGTGATACTCCACTTGTCACTGATCTGAAGTTGGATTTGGAGTCTGCTTCTTTCACAGTGTGGGCTCTGTCAGTGAGCCAGTTGGCAACCCATCTCGTGATATAGAGATTTATACCTAGTTTAGTGAATTTATCTATAATTCCAGAGTGGGGATGGTGTCAAAAGCCTTGGCGAGATCTAGATAGGCTGTGTAAACCATTTTACCCTCACCTATGGCTTTGGTGACTGCTTCAAAG
The DNA here is from genome assembly GCF_019279795.1 of Protopterus annectens. NCBI lineage: Eukaryota > Metazoa > Chordata > Ceratodontiformes > Protopteridae > Protopterus > Protopterus annectens. The sequence continues at coordinate 559,121,236 of NC_056733.1, forward strand.
ACGTTTATCAGGTTTAGGAGACATGATCTGCCTTTTACAAATCCGAACTGGGTGGGGTCCAGAGTTTGGAGATTACCAATGTCTTTGTTTATAAGTTCCATGGGCTTGCAGACCAGGCTCATTAGGCTAATGGGGCGGTAGTTCCCAGGGTCCGTGGTGGCTCCCCCATTGTGGAGTGGGATAACAGTCACTGTGTACCATTCAGTGGGCACAAAGCCTGATGTGAGCTATGACTGAACATGGTGCTTAGGTGTGGAGCCAGTTCATTCTGAAGTTCGTGTAAAATGCACCCTGGGATATTGTCCAGTCCCATGGATGCTGTGTTTTTCACTTTAGAGAGTGCAGCTTTTAACTGCATAGTTGTGATTACAGGGACTCTGCATTCTTCCTTCTATAGATATGAGTCCTTTAGGGGGTAAGAGGGGGGTAAAGTTAACAATGAACCTATCTGCCAGGGTGTTGGTAATATCAGTTGGTTCTGTAACTTTCATGCCATTGTGATGTAACTCAGAGCAGATCTGGGGGTTGCCATTGAGATTCTTGACATAACTATAGAATGCTTTGTGGTTGACTTTAGAATCAGTGGTGATTTTGTTTTCATAACTAGCTTTGGAGGATTTTATGAGGGAACTCAGCTTCTTATTGAGGCTGACCAGGGAGTTCCTCCAATCATGGGATTTTACGTTTTTTTTTTGCAACAGTTTCTTTCTTCTGTTGTAGAGTTTGTTTATGGCAGGGGACCACCATATTGGCTTCCTTTTTTTGGAGGATAGCATCTTGGTTCTGTTAGGGATATCACAATCCATGCACTCGTGTAAGTGCTTATAAAGTGCATTTGTGTAGGATTCAGCAGTCGTACCTCTACTGTCCATCTGCATGGGTGTCGTGAAGTTTGCCACTTCTGTCTTAAGAAGTGTGAAGTTGGCTTTGGCGAAAATTGTTACGGTGGTTTCCCTAATGGGAGATGGGGGCAGGATGTGGATGTCTAGGGTGATTAGCTTGTGGTCAGATCTGACCAATGAGGAATTGACCTCTGGTGTGGAACACCGGTCACCCATGTTGGTAATGACCAGGTCTAGCATATTGCTTCCCCTGGTGAGGGTGTGGATAAGTTGATCCAAGGCGTTGGAATTTATAAATTCCAGAAAATGTTGAGCAAAAGAGTTGGTACATGAGTAGTTTTCCCAGTTAATGGTGGGGTAGTTGAAATCACGCATTATGAGGGTGTTGGGTTGTATCCTAATATTTTCCAGTGTATCAAGAAATGAGGAGTGGGAATCCTGGGCCATGCTGGGGGATCTGTAGCAACTTACAATTTGAATTGCGGTCTTGCCCAGAGTTAGTTGCACTTGGATAATCTCTGATGCATTATGCTGAGCAACTAGCCTGGGGGTGTGGATATCCTTAATGAATATGGACACCCCTCCGCCTTTAGTTTTTCGGTTCATCACCACATTTACATGCTCCATCAATAACTCTCCATTCTAAGGAACAAACACTGTTATTGGCAAAAACCGAGATAATACTTTTGACGACTTTGGATACATGTTAACTCATTGAAGATAGTTTTGATGAATGCAAAAAAAAATGGTTACCTGAAACCACCTTCAGCAAACATTAAAAGAAATTTTTTGCAGGGGGTAGCCTATGGGGAGGGCGGCATACCCTAGAATTATATGTACTAACTTCAAGGTCATACAACAGTAGGTGGACAAAAAAGTAGTCTTCACTGTTGGCCAACATAGTTTCAGCAAACTAATTTTGATTTATTTGTGTTTGCCGAAATTACATTCTCAGACCTGATATGTACTGACAACTTCTTATTCTACATACATATCAAGGATCTGGAACTCTCTTCCATCAAACAGATAACATCCTCTTATAATTTCAAAACCAAACTAAATGACTTTCTACATTGCTCCCAGCTCTGTCCTAGTTCTTATTCTCAAGAATAACTCCAATGTTCCCTAAATATTTCCTTAATTTCTATGACCCTGCATCCACAAACTTCAATTTTTTTTTCTTTGATATAGTCTCTCTGTCTTTGAATCTCTACTTTCACTGTTGCTCTACTTTGTCACCTTTCCCATTCAGCATAAATTTGCTCGCCAAATAACTATCCAACTTTCTTTCTACCTTTTTCTAACTTTCCTCCAACTCAGTATTATCATTCCTCATCATCCCCCTCTACTATTCACTCTAATCCTTCACATTTTATATCAAGTCAAACAATGTGCATTGTGTTAACATAATGGGCAGTGCAGTGGTACAGTGGTTAGTGTTCTCACCTCACAGCAAGAGGTTCTCCAGTTCAGTTCTTGGCTGGGGTGCCTTCTGTGCAGTGTCTGCATGTCCTTCCTGCATTCACCTGGGTTTCCTGCAGGTGCACCGGTTTCCTCCCACATTCCAAAGACATGCATCTGCAGCATTTCTCCATGGGCCTCCGCTGAAAATAGGCTCTGCCCCAGTTGGACTTTCCTGGTAAACAAATGTTAAATAAATAAAATAAACTGTATTTCCATTGTTCATTATTCTTCTTCTTTTAAAGGCATGCCCTCATTAGAATCCTACTAATATATTGCTATAGTATTCTTTTCATTGCTACTTTTTTACAGTGTAAATTCTATTTTATTGTTTTTCTCTTTTTTGTGTTTTTACAATGCAATTCTATTTCCTTTTGTTCAGTATTTTTTTTTATCTCAAGTTGATTTTTGGAGATTTTCTCCCTGGGCCTCCCCTAAAGGAAGGTCTTACATGACCCAGTTGGACTGTCCTCACAAATAAATGCAAAGCAAATAAACATACATGTTACAAATGTGGTTCTGCTTACTCAATGTGGAGTGAACACTGTTCTTTCTTTCTCTTCCATTTAGTTTAAATGATAATATTGTGGGTCACTGACTTTTTCACAGTCTATGAAAACAGTCTCAACACTTTTTTTTTAATAAAATCACTGTGTTCTTTGCCTTACTGCATGCTAATAAAAGTCTTTGATGTTCCATTTAAGTTTTCTTTAGTACAAATGAGATGAGAAGTTGATTTTGTTAAATGTTCACAGCTATAGTCATTAAAAAGTTATAGGGCATCTTTCTCCCAAACCTCTGCAATGTCTAAAAGTTAATACCTCTGTTTAGTTTCAGCTAACAGCTGGCACATCAAAAAAACCAGTAAAGCAAACAACAGCTGTTTGTTATTTTTGATAGTGGGCTAAAATGTATAGCTACATGGATAAAAGCAACACCTCACTGGCTGAAAATTAGATTTTTTTACCAGTTTGTTTATGCAGAAGACCCTGCTCTTCAGATAAAGCAATACTAAACAGCTACAGTGAAAATATTTATATTTAGGTGTTGGAAAAACCTTTTAAGCACTTTACTGATCTGACCCAGTGACAGAATCAGGACATAGAATCATGAGTAGTGATCAGCACTGAAAACTAATAAATATGATGTCTAAGACAAATTTCCTTTGTAAAACAACATGAGATATGAGTAGAAATAAAAAGGAGAAGGTTCATGATTTATGTCAGAGAAACAAGTGGAAATAAGCTGAAATGTTGAACTGCTTCTAGGTGTTAAACTACACACAGGTGATATTACATGGACACCAAAATAATTCTGAAATAAAATTAACTACATTGGAGGGTATGGTATTATTTCAAAAATACTGCAGTACCCAAGCCAATGGTGCTGTTTGTGCCTATTTTGTGGCATTGTCAAGAAAGAAAATGATCACTTTAGTCCAGTGGTCTTATCCAGTTAACCAATGTATAAAATAAAACAAAATAAGCCTGTGTTGCTCTAACCTTAAGGCTTTAGACAATCACTAAAACAAACACATATTAGAAATGTTAATTCATGAATTACAGAGTACAACATACACCCATAGTTAAGGCAGCACCAAATAAGCATTTGTCGTTGTTGAACACTGACTTGCACTGGAGGTAAACTGCTGCAATACTGGTAAAAGACATCCTGCCAATAACATAAAGAAGCATGAGGCCATTGCCAAGAACAAAGTACAACAGAAATTATAAAATGCTTTCAAAATGTTATGAAACACGATGTTTATTGCTGGTGGCCATGAATGTACTAACATTACGGGAAATCACCCTAGTGTTTAAGCTTTTATGAGACTGAAGAGCTGACATGTTTGTTTATTATACAATCACAATAGAACATTAAGTAAGAAAGCATACTCTGGAGAGTTGTAATCACACTTGCTCTTTTATTAGCAATAAACACTTTTTTTCTGGTATAGTCTTCCTGTTTTGCTAACTTAGCAGTTTTCCTATTGCAGTTATTTCATGATATACAGTGGAAAATAAAATTCAATATTAAATTAACCTAAAAAATACATGTTGTACAGGTTGCCAATTGTGTTTCTAGTACAAAAACCTAAGAGCATATATGACTGTCTTTTAACAGCAGGATTATTAGTGTATATTAACAATCAGCACCTTTAGAAAGCAAATGCACATATGCTGGTCTTCAATACACTTACTGTAATAAATGAGTTCAGTTCACATGTCTGTTGGCTAGAATATGAGGACAATTCTCAGTAAATACAGTTGCATTCCAAAAGCGGAGTACACTAACTGTTCTGTTTCTTAATAATAGGCATAAATATCTTTGGGAGCATAAGTTATAAAAAAGTAATTCCATTCTGTTCAAATATACCTATAAAATGCTTTTCTAATCATATGCAATGCCTCACTAATGCGAAAGTATAGGATATGGGGTTATAAAACATGAACAGAATAATTATTTTTGCATGGAACTTTGCCCCATGCACCCTCCATGAGGATGGGTGTATATTAAAAACTTTCATGACCACCACTAGTGTAAAAGCACAAAGATTCCTGGACTTTGTTAATACAAGGGCTCTGGAACAACTAGTGAGAGTATTCATTAGGGACAAAAACACCCCTGATTTTATTCTTACTAATATGTGTGAGTTGTGCTCCACCCCTTGTATATCATCTTCCCTCATCAGTTCAGACTATAAAACTGTTTCACTTGAAACAAAATTGAAATTTGAGATATCAGCAGCCCCTACAATCTGTAGAAAGTTTTGCAAGACAAACTTCCCTCAGACCCCAATGAGTATGTGGAAACATACACTATTAAGTTGTACCACATCAACAACTGCATAGCAGCAGCTGTAATCTGTAAGAACAAGTATAGTGCTAACCTCCAAAAACAAGCCTCAGTGGTGGAACCATAACATAAACAAACTTTATAATAAAAGGCAGATAATTATAGCCAAGTACCAGAAGAGTAACTCACAGCAGGCTAGCTCCATCATCATTAAAATAAATAAGCAACTGAGGAGTTTAATCAAAACCACCAAAGCCAAGTTTGAGTCAAAGATAGGAACCCATGCAAAGGCCAACCATAAAGCCTTCTTTAGCTATGCTCTCAAACTCAAAAGCTCTGTGCAGCAAGGTGCTAATGTGATTATGAATGATCATATCACCTCTACTGATGATGAAGACAGAGCAAACTTATTAGCTGATAGTTTCAGCTCCAACTTCACCCCCTTTCATCTTTATTATCTCACGAGATATTTTTATTTATTTTTATTTATTTTGCTTTTTCTTTTGCTTACCAAGTTTGCCCTAATGGGTTTAGTCAAAAAAACCTTTTCAGATAAGGCCCGGGGAGAACATTTTCAACATATTAACAAACATTTTAATAGAAATTCACTAATATATATTAAATAACATACATAAACAATTTTACATACATTTACTAATTAGACTGCATTCATATGAAAGTAGTTTAAACTAGTACAGTATGAAAGATATTTCTGCATTAGTAGATGTTGGCAGCTGAACATCTGAAGCAGTGTAATAGTGGGTTTGTCAGATAGATAATACATCAGTGCTTAGAAATTAAATTAACTGAGGTGAGGGAAGGAATTAGGTAGGGCAGATAATATTGATATAGTTAACAGATGGGATATAAAGCAATTTTAGAAACAATTATATATGTGGCTATCATACGGTTTATATTAGAAGTATAGAGATGGGGGTGAGCAGTGTCAGAAAATAATGTATATAGCTGTGAGAGGCTCGTAAAACTATTCAGGCATTGCTGAAGACTGGTTGTGGCATATAGGATTTTGAATGAAGAGAAATGCTTTTAAATATGACAAGCAAGTAATAATGCTCAACAAGGTGTGTGTTACTGTGGAAATATCACCTGTGGTATTGGGCCTCTACACTCCAGGAAGGGCATTATTTTCATAATAACACACCCTGGAGGGCATTATTGTTCTTAGAAAATGGGCTGTCTGTAAAATGTTTGTGTTTTACTTGTTTATTTATTTATTTTAACTATTATATATTTTTTTATATGTTTTTGATGTAAAATAGCACCTCTGCCTAAAGTTTCAGACTTGCTATAGTATATGTAAATGGAGTTGGAGGAAGCATTTTACATCCAAAACATAATACTTAAAAAAAAATCCAGATATTTATATTTTTTTGGTTCCTTACTCCAAAAATGTTTGGTTTGGTGCTAGTCATTGGGGATTGAAGTCACTAAATAATGATATACATAGCAATAATTAAAATCTGTTTCTATTTTTGAGCCTTTGCTCCCCTTTATTTTAGGCTTCATACAGATTTCTTCAGCTAAGAGGTTGAGTGGTATGCAAATCTCTTTACTGCTGCTGCCAGTGGTCGATCTCACTCACACACTCACACTTGCACTTCACAAAATGCATGCTAAGACAAATCCGATTATTCAGGGAACTATGAGCCTTTGTTCACTCTTTACTTTAAGCTTTATCCAGATATCTTGAACTAAGCGGTTGAGAGGCTTGATCCCTTTCACTCTTCAGATTCTCTGTCTCTCTCTTGTGCACAGACACACACACACACACACACACACACACACACACACACACACACACACACACACACACACACACACACACACACACACACACACACACACACACACTTTTTTTCTTTAATTTATTTTTTACACTTGATAAACAGCAAAAGTGCTGCTTAGCTGGTGCAAAATAATAGCTTGATTGACCTCTCACTCTCTTACACTCATACACTCACACATGCACACACACATAAACACATGCGTGCACACTTTTTATTTTAAATTTATTTTCTTTCCTTTTTTTTATTTTACACTCGCTAAACAGCAAAAGAGCTGCTTAGCAAGCATAAAATGATGGAGGCCGCTGGGTAACTTTCAGTCTGAGCTCCACAGTAGCTTGAGCTTGATATGATACTGTGAACCAGTGGACTCATTTTTCAGTGGGCGTTATCTTTGGATTAACACCCTGCTGGAGAACGTTCATTCTCCAATCAGCATGCAATCTACAGGTTGCCCATTCTCTAAGCTGAAGATAACAGAGGCATTTGCCCTGGAGATGTACAGGGCAGATTAGATAAAGTTTTAGTTGTATTTTAATTGAGTTTGACTTCTGAATTGATTTCAGTGACAGTGGGATGTGGTACCATAATTTAGCCATGCTATTTGAATATAAAGAGTTAACTGCAGTATTAGTTCATTCGGTTATAATGATTAGTGATTTTTATCTAGAGTGTAAAATTTTACTGGGAAAGTAGTGCTGTATTTAGTTGTTAAGGGCGGAACTATTTTCTGGCTTATAGAGAAGTCTGTTTATTGCAGTTAGGTAAGAAACAGCTATGTGATTTGGTAGTTCTAACCAGTTTAATTCTTCAAAGGCAAGGCAGTGGAATGTTTTTCTGTTAGAGTTTACTGCAAATTTAGCTAATTTATTATAACGTTGCTCAAGTATAGACAGTTGTGAGGCATGAAGTTTATGAAAATTGAGGTAGCACAGAGGAGAGATGGCAGTAAGAAAGAAGAGGTTATATGTCTTCTGGCTATGTCAGTGAGATAGGATTTTACACTGTATAATATATCCAGCTTTTGACAAGTTTTTAACCCCATATAATACATGATGGTGGAATTTCAACTGGCCATCTATGATGACACCCAGTAATTTTATATGGTTTACTTGTTCTGTCATAATGTCGTTATCACAGATGATAATGATTAGTGTTGTTTTGGTAAAGATGTATTTTGGAGTGAAAATCAGGAATTTAGTTTTTTTCAGGGTTTAGATGTAGTTGTGAATAATTTAGACACATTGCAATTGATAAGAAGGACTGTTGTGCAAAGTCTTGGAGGTCAGAGAGACATTTTTGTAGAGCAGATTAGGGTCAAGTCATCAGGATATTGAACTAGGGTAACATTTTTTGTAGCAGCGTAGAGGTCATTAATGAATATGTTGAAAGATATGGGGTCTAGTATAGATCCTTGTAGGACACCAATACTTACTGTCAAGAAGATGGGGAAATGATTTTATCAACTTCACTGCTTGTACTCTCTTTGAGAGGTAGCTAAGGAACCACTGCAGTGAAGAAGTTGGCGAGCCCTGAGAGTGACGTTTTTTTTAAGAGTTTCTGGTGGGAGATAGTATGAAAAGCTTTTGATAAGTCTATGAAGATGGTGGAGACTAGGCTTCCGGTGTTCCTGCAGATATTGACACTATTAACAAAATTCAACAATGAAGTAGTTGTGCTGTGACGAGAATGAAAGTTGATAAGTTGCACATGAATACAATTTTTAATGCTTTTGATAGGGGATATAAAATAACCACTGGCCTATAGTTTGAAAGATCTGTAATGATTCCTCTCTTGTGCAGTGGAATAATGAATGTTTTTTTTCTATCATGAAGGAACTTTATTTTCAGATATGGATTGATTTATCAGAATTGAAAATGGATATGCAATAGCATCAGCTGGTATTTTAACACATTTACCAGAAAGATTATCTGGGAAGATTTAGTGAGCTTTAACTTTTTGAAGAACTGGCCAGAAAGAGAAATGTTGAATGAGGTTTCTCAATTGAATAGAGACTTCAAGAACTTGATTAGTCCCTGGTTTGGTTAATGACTGTACAGTCTTTATAAAGTGAGTACTGAATTGGTTGGGTATGGTATCGTTTTGTTTCTGTGTGTTTGGTGTTGGCTGTGTAGCTTTTTTTTAAACAAGAAACATCTTTATTAAATGAACACGTATGACATAGGCAACCATACATTTATATAAATAAAAACAAACCACAGTGACATAATTTATCTGCATACATTATACATCACATATAATCTTTCAATGTTTTCAATAGCATGTGTACAATGCAGATGTAACTGTTGTTTTCATAACCAATTTACTCATAGGTTCATAGGTGTGTATTAGGCTAATAGCCCTAGAGCCTTTACAAGCCTATCCCATAGAAGTGCCCTGGCATTGTGCCATCCGATGTTAGTTCCCAGTGCCACTATCAAGTGGAGCCACTGGAGTGATCCTGGGGTTAACTTTCTATTTCCCATCCACTCATCAAGATTTCTCTTGAAGAGGGCCATTGATTGTCAGTCAAACATTACATAGCTCATTCAAATCCTGCCTTCTTTTACACCTCATTCCTCCCCTGTAAGTATTGTTCCCACAATTCCCATTTTTTCCTGTGTAATTTGCTCCTGATCTTTTCTATAGATCCCAATTTCAGTTATTTTATCTGTTACTATATTCACTACTTCTAGTAAAGTTGGTTTAAACTTTGATTTCCATTTTCTAGTAATTGCTTTTTTGGCAGCCACCATAATTAGACTCAGTAAGGCCTTCTATGTCTAGGCAATTCCAATTCTGTATCATAGCTCAAAAAAAATGACTTCCTTAGTTACACCAATTTGCTCACCCAGTTTCTCTGACAGAGCAGTGTACATGGAATCTTTAAAGTCTGCCAATTCATTACACTCCGAGAAAATATGTTCCCAGTTACCTCTTTCTTCTCCATCACACCTCCAACATTTGCAGTCTACCTGAGGAAAAATTATTTGCAGTTTACTTGAGGTATAAAAATACCTATGAAAACACTTCCAAGAAAAGATCCTAAATGTTCTAGACTTTGTTGCATATTTGGGAGACATACATGTATCCCCACATTGCTTTTTTTTTTTTTTTTGTGAACTGCTTATCCAGCCTCTCTTCCCAATCCTTTCTAACCTCCTCTGATTGATTCTTAAAGTTATCATGCAATATTTTGTATGCTGTACTAATTATTCCTTTTTTAACAGCAGCTTCTGTTCTAGATTCTACTAAAAACTCTAGCAGTGCTGGTATTTCACTTAGGCCTATACTATGATATCAATCCTTGATAGGGAAGGCAATCTCTATCCTGCAGTCGAAACAGGTTCTTGGCCTCTTCTCATTCTCGTACCGTTCCCTCTCTAATTATTTGCTCCCAATACCTTGGTTCTTCTGTCAGTTTTCTCCAATAAATTCCAACTCCCTCTTACCTATTGTCTGCATCCTAAATGCAGTCATGCCTATTGGCAAAATCTCAGTGTTGGCTGAGTAGCTTGTCCAAGATTTAACATTTTATTAATTTAGGTCCAGAACAGTTTTGGATTATTAGGGTGTATGTTTTGATTGTTTGAATAGTAGGTTTTCTTATCTTTTGTGATAATTAGTTTTGTTATGTTTCTTAATTGTCTATATGCTAGTAAAGTAGGAACTGTTTTATTTTTTTGTCCAGACCTTCTATGCTTTCTTTGTTTCATGAGTTATTTAGTTGCTGCGGATAGCCATGCGGCAGGGATGGCTTTAACTCTTTTTATTCTGAGGAGGATTAGTATGTTTAGAAGATATTCCAGTAACTGATAACCCCACCTTCACACAGGAACATGTCCTGAATGTGCTGTCCAAGGCAAGGAATATTCATAGGTTCATAGATTAGTACTAGGCTAACTGCCCTTGTGAGCCATTTTAAGCCTAGCCAATTATCCCTTGTGAGACTCAAACCATGCACCCTGTGTTTGTAAGGCAAACACCTTAACCATTAGGCCACCATCCCAACCATATTGCATCAATGGGCCCTGTCAGTATCCCAGGATATATCTTAAATGGCATGAAGCATGATTTATCTGTGCATCTACCAACATTGCTCAACCTCAGCCTCCACACATGCTTTGTACCAAGCAAATGGAGGAGAATAACAGTCATACCCCTGTGGCGGCCTAGCTTTACCCCTGGGCCAGTAATCAAGGAGCCTGAATACTCAACACTGACACTGGTGAGAGACAGTCACTTAAAACAGGAATGAATTTTCATAGTATTTTCAAATGTAGCTCTCTGCCTCAAACACAATTTCCCCCAAGAGCACACAGGGAACATGCTCCACTGGGCGTGGCTCTCTGTCTCTCCAGATCCCAAACAAGACTCACTTTGGAGCACTGTGTCCCAATTTCAAGTAGTTGACACACCCACACCTGGACATTTAGTTTTCAACCACACACACACACACACACACACACACACACACACACACACACACACACACACACACACACACACACACACACTCCTGAGAAAGGCTGGTACAGATTTACTAGCTGTACCCCTTTTGCCCAGACTATAAGGTACCCCCGCTGCCATCAGTCAACCACTGTCCGACTCTTACAAGGGTATCCAATTATACTAACATAAATGGTAGAGTGTAACCAAAGTTTCCAGGCTTTTTGAAGTGGCAAGGGTGTCACTAAAATAAGCACAGCTACTCTCAAGACATTAAAAGTATTCTCTAAAAGACCAGCCACAATGAAAGGTATAAAAATAATAAATAATAAAATAGAAAAAAATGAGAATACTATATATCTAAGTACAATAAATACCTGAGTTTCAATCACAGGAGAAATAAAAATAACACAGTTGGACAGATTCAAACATATGCAGAAAACACTACTAAAATGAATCTCACTGTATTTCCTGACTGTTTAAAGAATAACTGTTACCTAACTAACTTAATTAATACAGCAAGGCAAGATAGGATGCTGAGATGCTTACTTCCACAAAGCATGGTGATGAGCTTCAAACTAAACTGAACTAAACAACTAACTGACTCAACCGACTGTCATAGATTTTTTTATCAGGTTCGAAAGAAAACAAAACAAGCTGCAGTCAGAGTTCCATCCTCTCAGAGCTAGTTATATAATGACATCACATTTGATTACCTGACTCTGGTACAATACACATTCAGTATTTGAAAATTATAGAACAATTTCTAAAACTTGTACGCTTCCCTTCCAGAATTCTTTGTTTAAACATAAACATTTAATCAGCTGTAATAACACTGTTAACACATTTTAACAAAAGCATCTGTACAAGTCAGTGTGATAGTCAAATGACACATTATTTACAAAACTCCAGCCAACCATGTTCCTGGCATAGATGGCATCATCACAACCCCCACATAAGGGAGGGCTATCCACTGACCCAAGTAATTATCAACCCATAAGCCTGACCATCCTCATTTGTATAGTCAAGGAAAGATTCAACATGGAATCAATTAATAAGGACATAAGAAAGTTAATCAAAGACGGGTCTTGTTTACTCACCCTAGTAGACTCATACCACCCACCTAAATCAGGCCAAAGCTTTTGACACAATATCCCACTCAGGCATAGTGGGCAAACTTACCCAACTGGGAATAAACCCCTATATTACCCACTGGATTGCCTACTGGCTGACAGACAAGACTCGGGAGGTCAGTATAGAGGAAACCACCTTGTCCAATATTCTGCTTTCATCAGGACAATAATTTAGTGCAAAGTTCCCTTTACATGTATCTGGACAGGAATATGCAACAACATGAATGCCCACAGAGGTTCCTTGCAAACAGAATATAGAGTTTAAAACATAAGTCCTACACAAACCACCTCAAAACACTGCCACCATTTTCTGTCTTACTGACCTGTGTCTGGCTTATAAGGCATACTGTGACTCTATACTGATAGACGTAATACACATCCAGAAGTCAATTTGTGTCATGAATACTTGTTCTAGGGACCTAAACCTCTTCTGTAATTTAAACAGAACAGCTTGGAGAAACAGGTACATCTCTCAGAGGTTACTACTACTCTGGAACACACTTCCTCTCCATGTAAAACAAAGTTTGTCCTAGTCCCTATTCAAGCATAATCTGGGTCTATGGATGGGAATGAGAAAATTTATCACTGGACTGCCCACTGTGCTATGTATGGTCAGAGTCAGCACCTACATGCTCTTCCTACAAAATGGTCCCTATAAATTCTCAATAGTAATCCACAGAAATAATCACTATCTCACCCAGAACTTATCACTGTCTTTTGGGTAGTATATCAATGCAGACCTTGGCACTAGGTATGAGTAATTTTAACCAATGGGATAATTGGCTAGGCATAGAATCCTCTGTCAAGGGCAGTTAACCTAGTATTCACCTATGAACTTAAGAACTGGTCCATGAATTTTATTAATCAATGACTTTCCAAGACATATTCATGCCATTTTTTAAAGGATGTTAATATGTCTCACTCCTAAAATAAATATTTCCTTCAGAAGTGGCATGGTGTCTAAAGTATGCTTGTAATTGTATACTTTTCTACAGTATCTTGATTGTAATACCCCAGTTTTGCTCTTTTGGCAGCACTTATTCATGATGATACAATCAAAAAGCATCTTATCTTCACTCCACCTTGACAAATGGCAGGAATTCAAGTTCTGCATGAATAAAAAAAATGAATTCAATGTAGAATCTGAACAAAGGATTTACTTGTGGAACAAAGCATCTTCAATCCATGCAGAGAAATTTACCTCCTGTCCCCTATGCTTGATAAATTAACACTAAGGCTGCTCTCCCCACATGGCAAAAAATTTCCCCACCTTCAAAGAAACTTAAATATTCTGTGTTTTATCACTCAGCGATATCTGCGTGAGTGATTCTCATATTTGTTGTGTATGGAACTGGTTTCTTTATCGCTCCAAATTGAACTGATCAGGAATGATTCATGGTCCTTGCACTGTAGACTCCATTTTACAGAAGACAGGATACATTAAGAAATGTAAGCCTTAAACTGAAGTGAAGCACAAATGTTAATATATGAGCTCCAGCCAATGAAACATACTCGTTCTTCCCGCCAGTCAAAAGTGATCAAGGTAGCCTAAACCATCCTGAGACAAGGCATACAGCTAGTGATCAAATCATCCCATTTCTATTAAAAAACACGTTCATTATATATACTGTTAATGCTACCTATTGGGGGGCATAATTTAAGTTATTATTTATTTATTTTATTTATTTATTTATTTAACATTTGTTAACCAGGAAAGTCCGACTGGACACAAGTCCTTTTTCAGCAAAGGTCCAGGGAGAAAAGCTCCAGTTAAAATAAAACTAATACAATAGAGATACAAGTAGAATATAATCAACACAGTAAAACAATTAACTATAGAATACAGGCACTTAGTGTGATTAGAAACATAATACTAGATATCATTTATGTCATTTGTGTTTATATGTATGACTAGTAAGAATGGCACTCATATAACATCAGCATAAGGAAACATGCTGGATAAGTCAGGAGCCATACATGGACATATCCAGTTTTTGGATAGGCGAGTTTTCAGTAAAGCTTTAAATTGTGATGAGGTTGTGGCAGATATTGTACTGGAAGGTAAACTGTTCCAGATTTTAGCTATACATTTGGAGAAGAGGGATTCCCCAGCCTGATTATTGTCAATGGAGACTTTTATCAGGGATTTATTATTAGATCGTAAAGTTCTGGTACTGGAGTATGATTATAGTAGATTTTGCAGGGCAGGCATCTTTTCTTTCTCATAGAGTAATTTATGGGCCACAGATAGTTGGTTGTAAAGTAGGAGTTGAGGAAATCCTAGCCACTTAAGCTGCCTGAGTGATATACAGTGATGTCATTTGGAGACTGAGTTGGCTGCAAATCTTGTAATTTTATTATAACATGTTTCAAGTTTTGTGAGGTCAGATTTCCTAAGTTTGGTGAGAATCGGAGATGAATACAGAAGGGTTGATTAAAGATTAAGTGTGTTTGAGCTATGGTGGCTTTAGTGTTGTTTGTGAAGTAAAGTTTATTCCTATACAGGGTACCTAGTTTTTTTGTGGACTTTTTTAATAGTATGAGCTATGTGGAAATCAAATCTCATGTTATTGTTGATTTCAACACCTAACAGCTTTGTATGGACAGTGGGTGAAATTATGGTTTTGTTGACAGATTCGATAGTGAATGTGGAGGGGGCTGCTATAGCTTTGGTAGGATGAAATAGCATACATTTTGTTTTGTTGGGATTCAGGATGAGGTGGGAGTTAGTTAGCCAGTTTTCAATTACAAGGAATGAGTTTTAGGTGAGTACTTGTAGTTCTTGAATAGTAGGGGCAGTGCAAATTACTGTGGAGTTGTCATCGTACTGAATTAGGGATGCCTGTGGAACTGAAGTACGGAAGTTATTTGTGAATAATGAGAAAAAGGAGGGGACCTAGTATACACCCCTGGGGGACACCTATGGTGGTAGGTAAAAGGGGTGATAGTTCTCCTTGCCATTGTTCTGCTGGCTGTCATCTAGTCAAGTAGTCTTGGAACCAGTCAAGTGAAGATCAGGAAAAGTTTAGTGAAGAAAGAGTGGTAAGCAGTTTGCTGTGGGAGACCATATCGAAGGCTTTTGATAGGTCTAAGAAAATAGAGGATACATATTTGTGATTACTTCTGTGTTGATTTATTGTGTTGGCGAAAGATAATAGGGCAGTGGTTGCACTGTGGTTTGGATGTAAACTATGTTTTAACTGAGTTAATAGGTTATTTGTTTGCAGGTAGTGCACGAGCTGTGTGTGGACAATTCTCTCTAACATTTTGGACAGTGGGGACAAGATAACAATAGGTCGGTAGTTTGCTAGGTCAGTACAATTACCTCTTTTGTGGAGTAGATTATGTGGGAAGTTTTCCATAAGGTTGGGATTTTGTGTTCAACTATGGATATGTTTATGAGTATAGAAACTGGATATGCTATTGCTTCGGCTGCTATTTTTAGATTTTGGGGTGGTAAATTGTCAGTGTCTGGAGTAGTAGGTTTCAGTTTAGAAAGCATTTTTGTTATTGTTTTAGGTGAGACTGGGTGGATAGAGAAGGTGGTTTCAGCTTTATTGGGAGTTGGACTGTCTAGGATTGTGGAGATTGGTTGTTTTCTGGATAGGGGTATTACTGATTCGGTAAAGTATTTGTTGAATTGGGTAGCATTGTTGTCTGTATTATTTGAGGTAGTGGGTTATGGGGTAGTTGTTTTAGCTGGCTGAAGTATGTTTTTTTATAGCTGACCAGAATTTTTGAGGATTCCTATGGTGTTTAGTATCGATATCTGTACAGTATTTTGTTTTATCTTGTTTGATTTGTTTCTTATCTTTGTTTCTGAGCTCTTGGCAGTTTTGTATGGCAGTATTAGATTTAGTTTTGTACCACTGATTCCATGCTTTATCACTTGCTATTAATAGAGACTTTGTTTCTTTCATTAGCCATAGGGCATAGTTAGATTTTACACATATGGTTCTGATAGGAGCGTCAGTATTTATAATCGAGAGGAAGGTTTTATTGAAATGATGGATAGTATCTTCCAGGGGGAGATGTTTCAGTGGTAGCCAGATGGAGTGGATTAGGAAGCTGATAAAGTTTTTGGGGTTAAATTGTTTGTAATTTTTATTTGTTTGTAAATTACTTGTTTCTTTGAGTTGATTCATTGTCTGATAATATATGTTGGGAGATGATCACTTAGGCAGTCTGGGAGACAGCCAGAGTAGAGAATGTGATGCAGTTTGTTAGTTAATTAAGCAATAACCGCCAATGTGGTGTGGTACATTGAAGATTTACCCACGGTTGGTGTGGTTTAATCATGAGGGCGAAGCCCGAGTGATTAACCAAAGCCAACCGTGGGTAAATCTTCAATATACCACAACCACAGAGTCGGTTATTGCTATTATACAATGACATTATTTAAGAAAAAAAAACCTTACTTTTCTTAAATAATGTCTTTGCATAATGGCGGATTGCTCTTCTTCCACCGGTTGTGGTATACTGATTCTGCTTTTTGATGTACTGCACATGCATATGGAACTTGCATTCCCATGCGTACCCAGTACATCAAGGCTTTGAAACGGAAGCAACGGAGAAAAGAAAGTCTCTGTTGCTCCGTTTTCTCTCTCTTTCTCTTTTTTTATTGTACAAAAAAAAAAGATTTGGGGGCAGTTCATACCAACGGAAAAAAGTCTGAATGACCGGACCTTTTTCCGTTGATATATTGTGGGATTTACAAAGGGCACTCTGGTTGGGCTGGCCAATCAGCATGCACATTTTAGAATATTAATAGGGAGGAATTGTATAATATCCAGATTAGTATGGATTGTTTATTGGATGTTCCATTTATCCGGGTAGGGCTTTGTATGAGCTGGGTAAAGCTATACAGATTAATGTGATCAGTGGGATTATGAGAGTTACAAGCTGACCAATCCATATTAAAGTCTCCTAGGATAATCGTTTCTTGGGATAGTGATTTGTCAGCCCAGGTTAGTATATTTTCCATTATAATGGTATTTTTACCAGGAGGGATGTAGGTTCCAATTAGATTGATATGTTTGTTTGAGTTCAGGTTAAATTTAGCAAGTTATGGAGTAAAAGCAAATTCAATTTGAGTTCCCCTGTGGTTTGTCAACAGCTGCTTTGTTGACATACACACACATATATGATTGTAGCTGTCAGATAACATTGTTATATGGCCATTGTCAGAGTAAATCAAAATTTATGATGATGCAGGTACTGCAATGAGTTTTCTGAACCTGTGCAATTTGGAGAAGTGGGAAGAGTAGTGTTTTTTAAGCTTTAATTTTCTCCAGATTTATGATGCTTTGACAGTGGTATATTTACAGATTAGGGGTGTAATGACACAGCTCTCATATTGCCAGGTGCAGAAGGTAAAAATGATATATCTGCCTTTCACAATGTTCTGATACAAGTTTGTGTTTTCAAAGTCTTATTTGTGATGTTTGGTGATAATTAATAAGATGCTTCATTTACCATTATAGACACTAACATTGGAAAACAAATTGCATTTGTTGTAAATTAAAGTAGTGATAATTCCAGTCAGAGTACTGAAAAAAATTTAAATTACTTCAAAAGGAACTGATATGTAATTTTAAAAACATATGCACCAAGATGGATCTTTTTTGAGTATTCTGATTACAGGGTACACATTTATGCTGTAAACCCTCATGCTTTTCCATTAAAAATGCAGCAGAACCAACAGACTCTTGATATAATTCATTCTAGAATCTCAGATAAATTTTCAGACTTTAATACAAGAAATTCTTAATGGAGCTATAGCTTACTTCTAATGATTCCAGATTATTCTACTGCTTATTCTAGATAAATAGTGTACTGTATATGTACCTCTCATGATTGCAGCCATTGACTGTTCCACCATCTGAGGAGCCACTTTGGGAACACGAGGAGCAGGAGGACTTATGACTGTTCATATGCCACATGGGAGGTAAACAGCTACCCTGAGCATCCATGAAGTCTTGTGGGACTAAAATAACAGACAAAAAAAGTGTTGAGCAGCAACAAAAGCTGTCCAATGCAATGTACATACCATAGACAAAGAAAGTAATGAGTTTAAGTGAAAGAGCCACTGAAATACTTATAACATATGACATTATAAATCGACAGTCCATAATGACACCACATTAGAGGAGTATTACAGTATGTGCCCTTTGATTATTAGCTGTCCCAGATGAAATATCTGCATGGTAGATAACATTATTTTACAATGATATCTATAACAATATTTTTGTGTTTTACAGTTCTAAAGTGTGACAGTCAACAGATACACTCAAATACTTTTCACATTTTCTAAACCTTGTTTTTTTTTTTAATGACAAGGTCATAATTACCATCAGTGGGCTACTGATTACAAAATTCAAATTTAAACAAAGCTATTTTGTCTGATCATTTACTATAATGAGTTTATAATACCATGCAACATATTTTTTTATAAATCGCTCAGCAATCATTGTTAAGTTTTATGATTTTGTGTGAGTAGAAAATTAAAGCAAACAGCATATACCAACATTGCATCAGATCAGAATGACGATTGAAGTGAGCATGACCAGAACTGTTTTACAGTATATATGATGATGATGCCATAAAAGTAACATATTTGCACCCATGTTTTCAGCAGCCTACTCACCACCATCTCCATATTACTATCATGTGAGTCCAAAAATGCATTAAATGCTGAAGTCCTTCATGCAACCCTCTCTCAAACTTTAGTTTAGAAAAAACTAAGAAACATTGGTAGTTAGAAGGTGAAACATGGTGGAATATGGGCTAGTGTGAAAGATTTGTCTTTACCACCTCAGTTTATTAGCAGCACAGAATTTGCACACAAGACAGTTTTGTGACTATTAGGGTCCAGAGATCTGTTCATTTAATTGTTTATCAAATAAGACACGTCTGATGCTTCAATGAATCAAATGTCTAAATCTTAATGTCATCAGTGTCTTAAAAATCAGTAAATCAACAAGACACAGAGAAACAGCTTTTCAGCATGGAACCTGCAGCTTCACTCCCCCAGCATTTAAACACCACCACTGAGGTAAGTGTAAGGATGCTAGACAGAAAATGTTATATCCAAACAAATAAATCCATCATAACACAGTTTTCAGAGAATTACTTAAAAATGGTTTTGGAGGATCTAGCTTAGGCAGATTCTTATGCTGCTGTATCATATTTTAGGGAGCCACAGTAGAACACCTTCCCCTTTCTGCCTTTGCACATCAGATGCATAGCATATGTTTTCTTCTTTTCCATACCTTGGTTTCTCACCCTGATATACATTTCCTCTTCCCTTATAAACATTTCCTCTTAATTTACCATCTATGTGTCTTCAATGTATGATGAATAATAAATACATCATGAGCCAGCTTCCACAAAACATGTTTTATATCTTAACTTTCTGTGCTGTAAGTCTGCAACGTCAGCAGCAATGACTGTAAAAATGTGTTTGGCAAGGTTTTTCTTCATTAGCTTGATAGCTATCATGGTGAAAACTGCTTGTATGTACATTTTACTGCTGTGTGTGTGTACTGAAGATGCAGCTAAATTAATTTGATCATATTAATGCAAGCTGCTTAAAACAGAGTGATAAAGCCCTGATTGCGAGGCGGATGACATGAGGATGACTATTGACTCAGGTGCTGCAGTAGCCCTTGGGGGGGGAGTGAGAGGCTGAGAATGAGAGGCTGATGCTGGCTTATCCATCATGAGGGCTTGGGGGCAGTTTGGTCTGATGCAGTACTGATACCAAGACGGGGCTTGGTACCAAGGAGTTATGGTTCAAAGGGCCAGTGACATGATCGCTCAACAATAAGCAAGACGATGAGCTGTGGTCAGCAGCTGAGATATGCATTGAAGCACATCCATTTTATGGGGACGGACACTGGGGGGGGTGACAATGCTGAGCTGTTAGGGGGTTCCACTGTGTTAGGAAAACGTATCCTCTATGACTGCCTGAATGTAGGATGCCCCTCTGCACAGCTCCTATGGCCAATTGTCTAGTCTCACCTAAAAGTATGATGCAGGAAGGCCAGTTTCTAATGGAGACTAGCAATCTGCCCCAGAGGGTTTTGTGGAGTGAAACAATACATAGGAACTAGAGTGTAGCCAAAAAATGAAGTACCATTGCAGTGGAAGAAGGGTACTGATAGTTACAACAGGCATAAGGGCAAAAAATTACATGGAGGAAAAAAACTGACTCATTGATTTAATACTTTTAATGTGTCCAGGACAGCTGCAGTGGAAACAGTGGGGCAATCTTGCTGTTTCTCTGACTCCTCAGTATACATAAGTAAGGAGAATCCAGTAGTGCAGAGGGGATTGTCCAATGCAAATATTTTTTTTACTGACATTTCTTAGCCATTTGTGAATGTAGACAGTTTACATTATGTGACAATACTCTTAATGCATTTTATTTGGCTATATTGTGTCTCACTGTGATATAGTAGACATATTTACTAAATATCTTCACACAAAGCATTTATTTATTATTCATTCATTCATTTACCCGCACTTTGTTAACTAGGTAAACGTAAGACCCTTATCAGGTTTGACCTGGACCTTTACATTTACTATGCAAAATGAGCTAACTTTTATTACATGTGTAGAAAGTAATATATGTAGAATTAAAATGCATTACCTTAGTAATTTTACAAAGTTGTCTTTTTTACCTCACTTAAAATAATATCCCTCTGTGGGGTTATAGAGAGGGGATGGAGGGTGGTAAGGTGATGGTGACATATTTTACCAGGATTGGACAGAAAAGTCTGTACAACTTTCAAATTTCAAAAGCACTTCCTTTCATTTATTTCAGAAATCTGTCTGTGGCATTTATTTTTGTATTTCCCAATACAGCTGCATCACTAATCATTACTCTTTTTAGGAAATTTTAGATGATTTAATTCAGAATGCTTTTTAAATTTCTTTTGGTCTGGCTGTTTTTTTATCATACAGAATGTCTTTCTCTGAATAATTAGCATAGATAAAGGAGTTAAGAATGTATCTCAGCTCCTCTAGTTTCCTTGAATAACAGGAGGTTCCCACTGTATGTTTGGGGAGTGCAACTGCAATCCACTTAACTGTAAAAATTTAAGGGCAGTTAACGGAAACATATACTAACCCTGAAATTTCTGTATCTCAGACTACTTCTTCTTTTTAGAGATACAGAGATCTCAGAGTTGGCAAGTTATATGTATGAAGGGATGCAGCCCTCACATTAGGGGGTTCTATGGGCATGCCCTCTGGAAAAATGTTTTAAATCTGCAACAGCAAATTTCAATGTTTGCTGTTACTTGTGTTAAATCATATTTAAAGTTTTATAGTTTCAGGACTAACATTATCATGTCTCTAACTTCCATTAGGAAGCCAGTAAACAGATAAAAATGAGTTTTTTTTTGTTTATTATCAGTAAAAAATAACTCACAAATAAATAACTAAAAAGGGCTCCACAGATAATACTTAATATTTCATTTTTATGAATATGAGGAAAATATAACTGTCAGAGAAACTTTGCTTTATCTATACAGTCAAGGCTGCAAGGATAAATGATTTTACCTCTCTGCAATACACTCTAGATCCACAAAAATATGATATTAAAACATTTTCTACAAAATTTAGTTGGCATATTTTACAAATGTGATAACTAAAATATAACTTTTAAAAAAACTGAGCTCTTCATATGTTACTTTTTTCTTCTTAGATTCTGACTGAGCAGTGCAGTGAGCTAACTTAAAACATGTCTTCCACGGCTAAGCAATGTTTTCCACAACAAGTTTTGCCTGAAGGTAAACATGTGCACTGCTCATCTTTTTAACAGCAGCTCTAAGTCATATTGCAGTGAAACAGTAAGAGGTGATATGAATTCCAGCTCTGATCACAAATGACCATCTACATACGGCTGTAGATGACAAATGTAGTTTGGGACAAACTAAGTTGTCCTGGTCCCATGAGCAGAGGTAAAGGGGTGGGGGGTGGGTATAGAAGTTAGGAATTAATAGGAGTCGTTGCAGGTAGGTTGGATAGTGGGATTGTAGTGGCGAAAGGGTTAAAGAGAAAGGGAGAGGTTAAAGGAAGTGATGTAGGGGAAGGAGGGACTTATGACAGGATTAAGTGGTAGGGATTAAGGGAGGTAGGTACATTTTGGTATGAGTTGGTGGCCCTCCCACCCTCCCTTTTTTGGATATGTATGGAAGATGTTGATCAGTTTAAGGTGGAGAAGAGGGACAGGATTTTCCTCTTCTTTTCCCCCTCTAAGGAAGGTGGTTATTCATTGGTTAATGATTGTTTGGTCAGGAGGTGAGCAGGTACGCTGCCTATTTAAGTGTTGGGTGAGTAGATACGCTGCCCCAGTGGAGGAGATATCAGGGTGAGTAGGTACACTGCCCTGAGGTATATTCGTCCAGGATGAGTATTGACGCTGCCCTGAGATCATTGCTGATTAAGATAATTGATGTTGTTTTGTGTGTATAAGTTCATTGTACAATAGTGTTCAATAAAGGTTATCAAATGGCTTTATGTGTTTGGTGTTGTTTATTTAAAGGGGGGCCGGGACAAACTGCATTAAGTTCCATAGTGAAGACTGCACTTTAAGCCTTCAGTGGAATCAGATGACTATTAGCAAAATGGATGTTTTTACTGCAGTTTTCAAAGATGTTGCAGAGCTTTTATAAAAACAGTATATTGAACGGCATTATTTTGAATGGGCAATTGTGTGTGCTGCTCTTACAAAAGTGTACTTTGGTATGCTCCAATAGTGACACCGCAATGCATTGCTGCAAAGCTGCTGCATTTCAGAGGTACCATCACTTGGATAAAACATGAAGACAAATATCCAACAGTCCAAGCTGGTGGCAGTTTAACTGTAAGTTATAAGACCTCATGGGACTTAAACTTCCCTCAGTCTGTGTAAAATACCATTTCAGGTCTCCCCCTGAGCAAAAGCCTCAGGGCTAGTTTGACTAACCTGGATATCAAAAATACAAGGAATAAGTAAGGCACAAGAGACACATAATAGCTGACAGAGCATGTACAAAGTCTCTATTGTATGGCATCTAACATGATGATAATGAGCATAAAGCCTAAGCTTGTCTGTCCAACAATAAGCAAGTAAACATTAATAATTTTAGATTACCTTTCATAAAAGTAAAGTTAACTACACATGTCACTAAATAGCCTCTCAAATCCAAATAATTCTAAACTACAACTGTATGTTTGGTTTTGTAATTTCATGTTTGTCTTTCATGGCAACATCAGTAAATACTGTTAACAGTATACAAAGCAGAGTGCATATACTAAAGAAAGTTGTGTTACACTGATGCAAAGTTGTGCCAGGTATGGTAGGACTGGGATGAAAGCTCTCATAAAGGCTCTGAGATCGTTTTGGGGTCACCAGTGTTCTGTTATCAAGATGAATCATGGCCTTCAGACTCTCAATGATGTCAAAGGAGAGGGTGTGCGGGATGGATGATGCAAAGGAAGAGCGGTAATGATGCTTAATGGTAACTAAAATCATGAAAACATTACAATACAAACATAATTAGGAAACACAGCAAAACGTCAATTTATCCCTTACAATGTATGTCATCTGTTAATTTATAATGAATGCCTTCTAACACAGAAAGCCTTAACTAAAAATATCATTTATAGTAATTCCAGTCTTTACTGCACATTTGTCCTGCTTAGTAAATGCAAGCTGTTACTGGTATGCAATATTTACCACAGGTATAACAGAAAGAAATGTACAGAAACTTTTAAATCAAAATCACACACAGCTGTACAGCTCTTATTCTAGAAAACAAAGATGAGAAATTGCCACGGACTGTATAACTCAGACAGTAGATGATGTCAGACAATGCCCTGAAGCAGACACAGACCTCCGAGAACAAAGCCCAGTATACCATTGAGGGCTTCACCTTTACATACAGTGATGTTCATAGCAAAATTCATTTTGGTATCTTATATATAAACCAATATAATTTCAGTCCAAATGTCTTCTGTATAGCCTAAACAATTAACATTAGAGTAATCCAGATACATAAGATGAAAAACAAGTACAAAGGTAGGATTATATTAGATGACTGTTAATTTCATGAATGTGATAAAATAAGTGGTTTACTTTTATTTGTAAAATTATAAGGCAATTTAAGTGAATTTTTGGCATGATCTCTGGGCTACAAATAAGTAAGACTACCTCTTAAGATCTGGCATTGAACTGTACCTGAATTAAACTATAACCTTCCCAGAAGAAAAGTTTTTAAGCCATTTGCATAGCAAGGTATTATTTTTTTGGGAGGGGGCATTCTTCCCATTTACTGTGGTTGTACTTATGACATTAAACAAAGCAGCAAGAAATAAAATACTACTACATTACAAAACATTGTTTTCTTATTGGAACATATACATAGTCATTTGCTAAGTATACACGATGAGTTCACGTTGACTTGCATACTTTGCAAGACTGTTCAAATTCATAGACCCCCATATCACTGACTGGAAACAGCATTATGCACTTTAGACATTTTGATTGTCACGTGCTAACATGTTAGGCATAGGGCAGGTCTTTGTAAATGGCTAACCCAGTGCAATGCTCAGTTACAGGAATTGCATAGTATGTGATTCATGGATTCCAAAAAGTGCATGTGTAGGATAGGGCATAGATCTAAAGGTGTATGTGTACATGGCGCTTTTTCGGGTTTATATCAGTTGAGCGAAAATCCCTTTCTGCGAATACCTAAACATCGAACCCTATACCTTGAACAGCGAAAATCCCGAACGCACTAAACCATAAAAAATAAGATATCGAACTATCATAGTTGGCCAACCCCACCACCCGCTACTTAGTACCTACACAAACAAAATAAATAAACCACATACATACACTAACCAAAGCCTACAGACATACACCCAAACAAAATAAATAATCCACATACATACATTTAACAAAACCCTACTTCCAACACTACACTAAACCCCACATACACAACTATCTATGCACGATCCTTAACCCCTCCCTAACCCTAAGGTCTGTAACTACTGCACACAACCCCTACAAACATACACCCAAACAAAATAAATAACACACATACATACACTTAAAAAAAACCCTGCATCTAACACTACACTAAATCTTACATACATTACCTATCTATGCACTTACCTTAACCCAAATCCTAACCCTAAAGTCCTATCTATCGCACACATACCTTACGGAATTATACCACAGATGGGCCAACCAAAACAAATCGACATTTTGGAATTCGTGGTTTTGGACGTTCGAGGTTTACGTACTTCGCGCAATGCGGTTCAACGTATTCGTATTCGTGTGAAGGGGTTTTCGCTCAACTGATATAGACCCCACTTTTTCAGCACATGCCTATACCTATTTATGGTGAGAATCTATGGAGGGTGAACTGGAGCACTTAACACTGAACAGGTAGCCAAGTTGTGCATTGTGTGAATGA